>NC_133207.1:22381817-22416817 GCF_958299795.1 Porites lutea
AACGGATGTTCGCTAATTGTTCCACGTGAAAGTTGAGATCCGTGAGAAGATCATTTTTAATCGCAATAGTGTTTATTGATTAATTTTTCCCAAGTCACAAAAGCTACAATTGGTACTGGTCCTTGTGTTCCAGCCTACTCCCTGTTGCCAACCTCTGAAATCACAAATCACAACAAGGCTCGACTTTGTCGCGCTTTAATAAACAGCGTGCATGTGCATTGTGGAAAGCCACAGGGAAGTCACGAATAGTTCTAAAATTAGTAATAATCACCAGTCCTTCTTGGGTAAGCAGCGAGAACGGCGGTCCCACTTGGTCCCAGGCGTTCCTAGCGGCGACCGTGAAAACTGGGAATAAGAATCGTGACGACTTAATTGCATGCAAATGAGACTCGTGGTGGACATATTTTCGGCGATGATTAAGGTGATGCGCGTAGTTGATCACGTTCTAGAATGGCTTTTTGGCAATGATGTAATTTCCCCAAATTACCCTTGATTTTGGTGTATATATACACGCGTAGTTGGACGTGAAAATATTATAGCGGAGGAGATCCAGTTTCTTGCTGTATTGAGGCATTACGTTTCTCCAAGAGCCATTATGGCTCTTGGTTTCTCACAATATTGACGCAATTACGGTGGAACGCTACGGTTAAATAGATTTGACACTGCAGATTCACTTTGTTGTACTATTTAATTCATAGATCTTCGCAGTTTTAAGATGTGAAGTCGCGTTGCAATTTATGGATACTTGAGAAATCACTGATTTTTAGCCTTTAACTACCATAGAAGCAAATTCAACTGCACGTCTGACGTTACGTATGTTTCATTGATGTGTTTATAGGTGTAGAATTGTACCTGACTGGCACGCACTATACTTGCAGAACTTCATCAGCCAATGAAAACTACTAGTCTACAAATTGAACTAGACTAGTCTATTTACTTTCGAAGTTCTCTAATATGGGAAAAGTGCATTTACTTTTCATACTGACGTCTCATTGATGTTTCCTTGATCTCGTAGATTTGCAAGGTCTCGATCTCTGCCTCGTGGTATCGCCTTTGATTGTGTAAGATTGCTTGAAATTACAGCATTAATGCCTAGACATCATTGCAAGTTTCCACTATAGATTTATAAACTGTAACGATTGAACTATAATCTTTGTCCAGTTTAACTTTAGTCTGACTCAGTATTCTATGTACCATAAGGCAGTCAGTAGTTACTGTGTAACGTATGCCTAGCTGCACACTGACTCCTTAAGAATTTATCTCCTCCTCATTTCTTATCTAATCTCCAAGCAACCTCGAGTTAACACTTTAAGAGTGTCTTGTTTCTTATCTAATCTCCGAGCAAGCGAGACTTGATTATAGATCCGCGTTCGTCTTATTCTACAAGGATGACATCTGCACGAAAACGAGTCCAAAGGAGCCGAGGTTTCCCGCGGCCCAGATGCCCCTGATAAAATTTATGGGGGCGGCTAACGGGCAATCGCAAGTGATAGCTTGAAAATTTCTGCCTTTGTACTACAGGAACACCAGATTAGAATGCGTTCTGACGAACGCAACTAACTGATCGCAATGGGGATTATAACCCACTAATGACTTTCAGTACTTTTTAGAAAGCAAAGCTTCAGTGTGTAATTAATTTTGCAAAACACACATCAGTGTTTTGCTTGGTTGCTTTCAATCAAGTGATTAAAATTTTTCATGTTGTTTCAGATACCATTATTATAATAAATCATTTTAATTAACTTGGCCACTCATCAGCTGAGAAAACAAGGTGAGATCGCAATTAAGTTTAAAAAAATATTTTTTTGTGCCTTACTGCCGGATTTGTCAGATTCAATATTAATTTTTGTAGAACTGACATTGGATGGGAACTGCCATACCAGGTGTAAGCTGGAACACCAGGAATCTGACAAAACAAGTCTGAAGAAGTTACACATCAAATGAATTCAAGAATAACTGGTTTTTCTAGTTTAAATCAAGGCTGCTTACAACCTCCCTGGAGACGTCACTTGAAGACTTCTCTCATCCGCACCCATTTTCGAACACGGAACAACTTTGGTAGGTAGGGTTTTAGCTAAACATTTTGTTTATTTCCAAATTACTGAATTAAATGCTTTGCACTGTTCGACATTCTCAGTAATTAACATGTAGGTTTCGTTTTGTAGGTCGATCAGGTTAGAGTGGTTTATCGGTAAGTAGCAGAATATTCATATTTAAAGACGTTTAAAGACGACCTCTTCAGCTTATGTTTAACTCTGCAAGGCCTTTGTTACGAACGGCCCCCTCTAAAATGGATAGCAGCTCAATGATCTGCAATAGACGCTCAGACTGCAATTGAAATCAATAAAACTCCGACTATTAAGAATTCTCGCAGTTAGGGGCGTAGATGCCTTAAGCTAGCCATTAAGTCCGCAAAAATTGAGTTAAAATGAGCTCATGTAATCGTACAAACAGAATAAGAAATTGCGTCTACAATGAAGGCGCCAAAGCGCTTGCATTTCCAACTTTGGCGTCCAATCAAATTCTGAAAATTAGTCGGCAAATTGGCAGCTTAAATCACTCTTCATTACACCTTTCTTGAAGACCTTAAGGTCTTAAAACTTAGGCCGAGCCTCGTTTTACACGAAGCTCTGGTAACATTGCAGGTAAGTACTACAAGAATCAAAATTGATCTGCCATCCTATTACTTGACGCATTACTTCGCGCGAGCGTGCACTCCCCTCATTAAGTCTGACTTCAGAAAAAGAGAGACTGCTCGAAGTCTCTTCTTACTTGAAATTGTTAGAGGAACAAATTCACCGTTATTTTTTTCCGTTTTAACAGATCCATCCGTGAACGGACAGTTTCAAGTGAATTATTCTCTTGAGTGGCTGTAATATCATCATGAAGTTTTCTTTCGCTTGCCTTTTTCTTCTGATAGCTGCTCATGGTGCCTGCCAAGGAAAATCGGTAATACCTGAGCCTTTGCTTCTTGGGGTTAAACTAATTATTACATGTTCATGCAGGGGGTGAAAAATGATTTGCATGGACATATTGAACGTTCTACTATGTTAACGTTTGGCGCCTTCCTAAGCCTGATAAATTATGTGACCTGTACATGTGTATTCGATCTATTTTAATATAATTGGAATAAAATATTTTTATTTATCTTTATCAATATTCATTTCATACCATCTATTTATATTTTTTAAGGCTAAAACTTTTGACGCCGATGTCAAACAAAAAATGAATCGAGCACAGGTTTCTGAACCTAAGGTAGGACATTTTGTATTAGCTAATTATCAAAGATACATAATATCAGAGCACCGGCCAACAAGTGAAGTAAGAATTAATGAATCATGAGGTAGATGGTTAGCTGAGATAAGGGTGTTGTGTCTCCTTCAAAACTTACATTCTCATGCGGCAAAAGGACACAAAAAAGAAAGGGCTATTTAACTATAAGAAAATAATAATAATAATAATAATAATAATAATAATAATAATAATAATAATAATAATAAAAGTTATACAATACTATAACAAGATCACATCTTATTTTAAAATATTCACGAAAAAAAAACGGGACTGTTCCAAGGAAACAAGATCTGATAATCGAAAAGTGCAGATAAGCGAGGTTCGACCGACTGTAAAAGAAAATGAAATGATATGAAATGGCATGAAATAAAATAAGATGAAAAGTAGGGAGATGGATGGCCTAATGCACCTGAACTTCGGAAAATAATTGTTAGCTAATGCTAATTCCTCTATTTTTATTTATTGTCTTTTTTACCATTATAATTGTAATTATTAAGGCTAAAACGTTTGACGTTGATGTTAAACAACAAATGGATCCGGCACAGGTCTCAAGCAATAAGGTAAGATATATTATTTATTGACTAATTTTAGCCAAAAAAAGGACTTAAAGAGAACGAACAGATGAAGTGAAAATTCATGAAGCGACAGTTCGAGTAGATGGATACTTAGCTGAAATAGGAGGGCCGCGCACCTCATTTTCTACAGTAAGGGACTTACCTTCTGAGGCAGAATGACACAGTAAAGATAGATAGATAGATAGATAGATAGATAGATAGATAGATAGATAGATAGATAGATAGATAGATAATCTTTATTTATCCACGGTACAAAATTCGTCAGCTTTAAAAATGCCTAATACTAATATAATAAAAATATTTAAATAAAAAAGCTGCTTTCCACGAATGCCGTGCCTTACAGTTCTTTGAGTAATCGTTTAAATTGCCCAAGGGACTCTGCTTCCCTTAAGTTACAAGGAAGACTATTCCAGAGAATGGCACCACTATAGCTGAAGCTGTTTTTGTAATAGTTTGTGCGCGGTAATGGAACATTGATTTTATTTTCAGAGTCCCATAGGTTATATGCGACTTCTCGCCTTTCAAATTTAGAACTAAGATAGTTTGAAGCCAACCGGTGCAGAGACCTGTAAACCATCGTAGCTCTTTGAATTTGTTGCTGGCAAGCTAGGTTTTTCCACCCAAGAAGTTTGGAAAGGTGACCAGCATCTACGTCATAGCTTGAGTAGGTCAAAACACGGGCTGCTCTGTTTTGTTGCTTTTGAACCTTATTCTGTAAAGTTATCCCACAGTTTCCGCAAACAATGTTGCAATAATCAAAGTGTGGCTGTATTAAAGCTTGATATATTAGTTGTAAGGTCGCCTGAGGGACAAGGTGCCTTATTCGTTTTATGGCCCCAATACCAGAAGCGACTTTCTTTGTTACTTTCTCGATATGGCCACTCCAATCAAGTCTGTCGTCGATGGTCACTCCAAGTGATTTTGCAGTAGTGACCTGGCTAACTTGAAAATCATTAATTGCAAATGTCGGGGACTATGTGAGAGTACTTAGGCTCTGCCTAGATCCGATAAGCATAAATTCGGTTTTAGTCCGAAAGGAATAAATAAAGAAATATCAATTAAATAGAAACAGGGAGATACCTGGGCTAAGGGATCGTGAAACAGAAATAATCAGTTATACATCTAGCCGATTTTTTGAAAACCAACCCAACGAAATTTGCAGTCAAAGGCGTCAAAAGGCATGTTTCTTAAGCCCGAGAAGCTCAAAAATAACAGTAACGAAGGACAAGGAAAGGTGAAAAAGCAGGAGCGAGGAGAAGGAAAGGAAAAGAACGAAAAAAAAAAGCAATAGTTGCTTTCTTAGTTTTTATAATACCTACTTTGGATTTAGTTTTTTGGCCAAAAAACACTGTCCGACGTAAAAGGTCGACTTGGCGATAACGTTTTCAAAAATCCGGCTAAACATGTAAGGCAAACAAGAGAGAATGAGCCAGAACCAAGAATGGATTTCAAAGGTGAGGAGGGTGATGTATAGAAGCGGCCCACCATCAGTCGCTATCTTAGCTCTTCCTCTCCGTTGGCAAACTCTGGATCGATCGTGTTTGACAGAGGGCAGATTGACACACAATAATGAAGTCGATGCAAAAAAATGACTGATAAGCCGCAATAAATATATTCTCGGACACCACGTACATTAGATTATAATTGCTGTAGCTCTAGTCCCAGTATAGTAACATTCATTATTTGTTTATGCCATTTAAAGGAGAAACCATGCCAAGAAAATGCCAGCAACTTGAAACCGAGATCTTGCGTAGACCACTTAAAGAATGGCGGAGACAAGTGCGGCTACTACAAGATCTTCGATGCTGCAGGGAATGGATTCACTGTGTACTGTGACATGGAAACAGAACCTGGTGCGGCCTGGACACTTATCATGTCTTGGAGTCTGAAAAATAACCATTTCGCGAATTTTAGGTACTGTTACCAATGGATTAACCCTTTGTCGTCCGCCAGAAAAAATTTCGCCGTTTTTAATGGCTCTAATCCCCTAGCTAATTCTTTATAACCAGCTAGTGTTACTTGGAAGAAGTTTCATAGCCTGCGTAGCAAGCGTTTCCAATCGAGTTATTGCGCGAAAGTTAGAGCGGAAGCAAAAAAAAGGTTGAAGGGGGAGGGGGAGGGGAGAAGAGGAGGTTTGCGGGCAAGCGGTTCCTTCGTTCCCCTCCCCCTCCCCCGTCATTCATGTTTTTTTTGCTCTTGTCCCAGCTTTCTAGACGAACCTCGCGAGGAAACGCTTGCAACGCAGGCTAGAAGTTTCATTGATTTTCAAAACATTACACTCGATGACGATCGTTTTGTTATCGACAAAAAGGGATGCACAGACCTCATGCAAAGAATTGGGGTGGTGAGTTAGCTATTTTGGCAGTGCAGAGCTAGAGAAAATTACGGAAAACTTTTAAAATCCTTGTGTGAAGAAGAAATAGCCAAACTACTGCCTCAAAAACGTAGTAAGAAGATACAAAAATCAACCCACGGATGACAAAACCACGGTTTGTTTAAATCTCTTCGCCTTGTAAAATTTTGTGCATTCCCTAATTTGATTGATAATTTGGTGAACAACAAAATTTGGCTGTTTCTTGGTGTTGTGGAAACTATTGTTGGTTATCTCGAGTTACCTGTTGTGTTGTGGGTATTCTTCATTGTCTTTTCAATCTTTTGTATTATGTCATTTGGTGATTGCACCAAGAAACACCCTAAAATTTGGATAAATATGAGATGCAACTTTACTTGAATTTGTTGTTACCGACAGACAAACACCCTTGTCAGTCAACAATCCAACGAACGAAAACTCCCCTAACTGGTTCCTCTACCGGCTGACAGTGGACAGAATGAAGTCACTGAGGGACGTATCCACCCATTGGCGAGCCACGTGCAGTTATGACAAGTACGGTATCAATAACTACAAAGATTACGTCCGTGGAAAGTTTGCAGAAGCCGACATCTTTGCCTTCCTTGGTTCTGGTGTTTGCCTTAAGACCGAGCTTGTCAACATTCGTGGTCACACTGGAATACACAAGACAGCTAAGTTCTGGCAGGTTATTGGAACATACTCACCTCCTGTTATCGACAGTTCTTCAAAAGGTTGCCAGTTTGATCCCACCGTTGGGGCAGTGAGCAGTGAGGACAACTTTGGTTATTACGGCATTACAAACCCCAAGTTTACTTGTACAATGAATGGCGACTCTACCACGCAGTGGTGGTTCGGTAGCTATCAGTAGTACGCAGACCATCCAGCAAAAAAACTCTACATCGTCCCTCTTTGTGTAATAATCTTTGAGTAGGTGGTTTTAACGTTGTTAGAGCTAGTGTGTTTCTGGTATAAAAGGTATCTAAACATTAGAAAGGAATTAGATCTACAATTATAACTAGTTTCCAGTGCTTATATGTCTCAGCTTGATTAAAGGGAATGAAAACTCAACCCATCCATGCAAGTGTCTGGTTTAATAATACAATTTTAATGCGATGGCTAAGAAACGTTGCAAAGAACAACAGATTTCATTTGGCATAATGTGAAATATTCCGTTTTTTATTTTTATTTCGAAGAAAGGAGTTGCTCAACACTTTGTTTAAATTCGTTGTATATTTTGCCTAGGCGGGCGATAACCCATTCGCCCCTGGGAATTTTTCTAGTGAGTGAAGCCGTTTTCGGTCCAGTTCTGGCCAAAAAGAACCGTAACTATTCAAGCCGTTGTTTGCAAGTTGAACCAACCTCCCCGCCTATTTTTCACAGTCCTTAATAATTAGAGCCTTAGCAGTTCAAGCCTGTGCATAGGATAAAATTTCGCGAATCCGTTTACAACAAAAAAATGTTCACTGCCTCCTAGACTATTCAGTCCTTTAGCTTTCCCTTCTATCTATTTTCACCTTTAATAAGCTAGTAATCTCCTTTTTTGGCTTTTGATGGACATTTCAGTACTAAGCTGTATAGCTCTCAGTTCGGTAACTTTCTCAAAGTCCTTCGCTTCTCATTTCCGGTTACGGTAGAAGGACTTTTATTCCCTGCCAGCCTCCTCCTCAGGCGCTCCGTTTTTCGCTTGGTAGAGGCGAGCGCGAAACGCGAGATGGCAGGCTGTTTCCTTCCCGCCTTGGTTTGCGCGCACATTTTTATCGAGAGAGAGTCGTCTGGGTACGAGGCAGATCCCCTGCATTGCGCCAAATTTACAGGAGGAATTTTCCTCCTGTAGGTTTTATCCAATCATTAGCAGATTTACTGATGAGCAGTCAATCAAACTCGATCACGCCACATGAAAAGTGACTTTTTATTAATAACACAACCAAATCCATGTAAAACTACTGACGGAAAGCTCAAGCAAAACGTTTTCGTTAAGAACAGCTCGTTCCCGTTTTCATCAATAATCAACGCGTCTTGGCATGTATCCAGTTGTTAACAAATCCTCAGAATTTCATCCAGCGAGTGTGAGTTCATCTTCTGGCCCCCATAAAAAGGTAATCCATGACAGTCTTGGATTCTAGATTTCACACTGTGGATTCTAGCCTCCCATGCAGACATTCAAGGGGTTCGTCACGAGAACGTCTGCTTGGGAGGCTATGTGGATCCCGGGTTCCACCAGCAAAAAATTCCCAAACAACATGGGTGTCATGTTGTTGCACAGACACAGGGCTATCATCTGGGGTGCATTTGGGGTAGTCTGGTTAAATTCCAGGGAGTGGGGTTGTTCTAAAGACTATGCTTTGTGCGAGAGTGCGGATTTGCTGAGTTTTTGTACCCGAGCTTACCCCTGTCTTTCAAAGCTCGATATCTCCCTCAAATTAAGAGGGGGTTGTGTCTGGCAGTGCGTCATGTTGTTGCACAGACACAGGGCTATCATCTGGCATGCATTTGGGGTAGCTTGGTTAAATTCTAGGGGGTGGGGTTATTCTAAAGACTATGCTTATGCTTTGTGCTAGAGTACGGATTTGCTGAGTTTTTGTGCCGGGACTTACCCCTGTCTTTCAAAGCTCAATGTCTCCCTTAAAGTAAAGAGGGTTGTGTCTGGCTGGGCGTCATGGTGTTGCACAGACACAGGGCTATCATCTGGGGTGCATTTGGGGTAGTCTGGTTAAATTCCAGGGGGGTGGGGTTGTTGTAGAGTTTGATGTGTTTTTGCACTCTTATGCAGTTTTTTTCTGTTTACATGCAAGCAATGACCCACTCTGTTGATAATGTTCCTAGACAGCAAGCAGTTAGACTGGTGGTTGTAGGACTCGGTTTTGTTGAACAGTGTTGCCTTAGATTGTTTTTGGGAGACCAGCTTCAATGAAAAATGGGGTGAACTGGGGAAATGGCTTTGCAATCGGTGACACCGACGTTAAAAATTGCCCTTAAAAATGCCTTATTTTCCAGATCAATGAGAACTTCACTTTTGTTACCTTCAAGACAGACGATCCTATCAAATGAAAGCTTATGTATTCAATAATTTCTTTTTGAGGTGAGATTTTACTTTCCAAGTAACAAGGGCCATTAAATCCCCAATCAGTGCGAGAGACTGACATATTTTAGTAGCCCGGTTCTTCATAAAACCAGGTATAATTACATTGATGATTATTCGAGAAAATAAAAATATTGATCAATTTCCGACTCCGAAACATCAACAAATTTGGATGCTATTTTTAAAACTGCTAGCTAAGTTCAATGTTATAATCACCGCGCGGTGATTATAGCGTGATAAAGCGAAGCTCCTAGCCAATGATGGCGCTCTATTTTCGATAATCATCAATGTAAGTATACTAAAACCAAATAATAGCATGATTTGTGCGTGATCTTTGGCATAAATACCACTCGTGATACTTAAAATTGTTTCAAAATTCACTCACCTCTAACGGCTCGTGATCGTGAAATTACGAGTGACAATTTCGAAATATCACCACAAATCATGCCATTACCTAAACAAATACCGTATAAAGTTCCTCTATAAAAGTGCACTTCAGTCGTTTTTGTTCACGTTCAGAAAAATGTTGCCTTGTGAGTCAAATATCAAGAAGAGATCATGCCTTTGTTGTGAAGTATTTGTATTGATAATAGCATGATTTGTAGAGATATTTGCCATAAATACCACGCGTGATATTTCGAAATTGTTATACGTAATTTCACAAGCCGTTAGGCGAGTGAAATTTGAGACAATTTTGAAATGTCACAAGTGGTATTTATGCCAAATATCGCGTACAAATCATCTATTATTTGTTAATAATACTACCCGAAAAGGTTTGTAATTTTCACATGTAGGTATTTCAAATTAAGCTGAAATACCACTGCTCTAAGCCAATCAAATTGCAGAAATTTCTCATGTACTAGTATAATAAAAGTTATTTTAATACGGATCTATCTAATCTTTTAAGCTTAGTTTTTGTTTCATTAAGTCTTGTTTTTGACCACGTACTGTTTTCCTGTTTTGATCTTTTGTTTTTACTTGTACTTGAATTTATGCTCAGCTCGCGAATATACTATATATATAGATATTCAATAGAGCACACCTGTTGCAATATAAGCGATAAGATATTCAATAGCGCTCTCCTGGTCAGCTAACCCAAACATGTCAAGCTTTGGCTATAAAAACCGCTACTATACTTTAACTAGTAAGTAGAGAAGAGTAGAAAAGTAGAAAGGAGTTAGAAGAGTAGGAAGATTAAGAAGAAGCAGAAGTCAAAGACGAATAAAGGCCAAGATGTAAATCAGATTCCTGGTACCTCATCGTGTAGCGAGCGAGTTGCTCGAACACACCCCCACACCTTTATGCTTGCTTGAATTAAGGCGGGGAGTAGGGGGGGGGGGTTGCTGGGAGTTGGGAGAGGGTAGTAAAGGTTTTGACAAATGATCGAGTCGTCTACAGTCGAGGATCTTTATGAAGAGTTTTACCTGAACATACAACACCGTGAGGTCAACTCATTCACTGGCCACTAACCAATCAATGAACATCAAACAAAATTATGGATCAAGTTAGGCCTTCTGGGAAACTGCCAACCTATGCCTTCCCTAACTCAACGTTAACGTTTACTTCTCACTTGGGGCAAAATATTTTGGTTAGGGGAGGGGTAGGTTGCAAGCTTCCCAAACACCTAAGTTGAGCAGTATCTGCATTCTTCAATTCGCTGTATTGCCCTTCACAAGAACCGCCGAGTATCAGGTGAAAGGACAAAGTGCACTTAAGTTTAAAGCAGATAAGGTATGAGCAGGAGCCCATGGCTCCGCCTTGAAAGTAACCAATATAGGCCCTAAATGTGATCATTATCTAGCTGTATAAAGGCAACGGGATCAACCCTTCTATCTCACTAGCATTTGAGGCTTACTAGTGGGTAAGTATTCTATAGAAGCAAGATTCTCTGGGGGAACAAGATTCCCTCAGAGATTAGAAAACTGCCTAGTTTAAATGTTTTTAAAACTCCAATTCATGGGAAAGATTATTTTAATACACCATGACCCATTGTAACTCTTATTATTAATAATGTAAGTTTTTGTATTTTTAACATTATTGTCAATAGTTCCTTAGAGTATTTTAGTCTAGTTTTAAACACGATTCCTAGGAAGACCATGTAAAATGATACGATTTCGTGTATAAATAAAGATTGATGATGAAGCCTAACAATAAGGGGTACCTAATTTGGTCATTATATTTCTTAAATTCAAACACATGTTCTTCTTCAAGGGTTTGCCTTCCTTGTTTTGTTTTCGTTTAGGTAGAAAAAATTGCGAGCAGTAAACAAGTTGAATCTTACATTGTACCCGATCGAGCCTTAACTACGCAATTCTGAATTCGAAGAGGGTTTCTCAGTGTCTTACATGTACGAACTGTCATCCTAAAAGTCAATCATCCCACTTTACTTCAATGTTCAAGCTGGCCCTACGTTTTATTCTATTGCTCTATTAGGCCATACTGTTGCATGTTGTTGTGAAGTATTTTGAAAGTCAATTTTTAGACGGATCTATCTTATCTTTTAAGCTTAGTTTTGTTTCATTAAGTCTTGGTTTTGTCCACGTACTGTTTTCCTGTTTTGATCTTTTGTTTTTAACTTGTACTTGAATTTATGCTTATCTTGCGAATTTACTTATTGCCATATTAGGAATGTTATTCGCTTAGCATTGTCAGATGTTAGTTTTCAACAGGTGGTCGTGTTTTTTGTGTTAGAGCTGACCTTCAGTGGTTCTTTGGTACTTGTCAGTTGCGGCTGTGCGTAGGCTAATCTTTTCCCTAACAATAGCAGACCTGTTGCAATATAAGCGATAAGATATTCAATAGAGCTCTTCTGGTCTGCTAACCCAAACGTGTCCAGCTTTGGCTATAAAAACCGCTACAGCATAACTATACTTGAACTAGTAAGCAGAGAAGAGTAGAAAAGTAGAAAAGAGTTAGAAGAGTAGGAAGATTAAGATTGTTAGCTGAAGTCAAAGAAGAATAAAGGCCAAGATGTAAATCAGATTCCTGGTACCGCATCGTGTAGCGAGCGAGTTGCTCGAACACACCCCTACAATATGTATAAAAAACAAGATATCAATTGCGACCAGAACCACTGGATGCTTGTCTGTCTAGTATTTAAGGACCATATAGAACTTTCAACTGTTATTGTTTTTTTTGGAGCATTAGACATAATAATTCATACCGCAAAGAGACCTAAAAATTGTTCATGTGTACTCACCAAAATGATCAAATAAAACAAAAAAAACTTGGTTTTATTTTCGTCAATTCGCAAACGTAAAAAGATTGAAAAATCACTTTACATTTTCTCAGTCCCTTGACTGAGACTTGAGAGGCCTAGTGTGTAGCCTGTGCCAGGCTCTCAGATAGTATAGGGGAAACGTATGAAAACGACCAAAGCGAAAATACGACGCGCACGACTTGGAAAAGGGGGCGGTGGCGGCGTCTCTCTCCAGCCCCAGCGCGTTTTTCGCATTTCTTTTTACTGAACGACTTTCCACCACCATCTCGGAGCCTGGAACAGGCTACCTAGTGTGGGAGTTGCTGTATACCTGCGGTGTTTCTGCAAATTCACTGCACTTTTCGTTTTCGCTTTTAGTGAACTCACAGGGGGTCCGACAAGTCCACTCCGTTATCCTATGACAGTGCAGGAGGCCATCATGAAGTTGTGTTTAGTTTGTATTTTTCTTCTAGCTGTTACTTGCCAAGGAGAAATGGTAAATAATACAATGATGCTTTCTTCGGTTTATCAACAATATTAATTTTACAATACACAATTTCTGGGAAACATAATCCAGTTACCCAGTACTTTTTTTTAGGAAGAAATGGGGAGAAGACTGCTTCCCTACCCCCCCCCCCCCCCCCCCCCACCACAGGGGCTTGAGATACAATTTTTGGGCATACAAAAATCCCTACCCCTGCCAGGAGCCGATTGAACCTACTTATGAGCTCGGCTGGGGGTCAGGGGGGCAATTGAGGGAGCGGGTTGGAAGAAAACATCTGCGTACTCGACCCAGCGCTCTTCAGGGCTGCCTGTATCACAGATTGAAAAAAATAATTATCATATATATTCACCAGGTTTAAAATTCACCATCTCATCTTAGTCATTGCGTATAAAATCATATACGAATTACCGACCCCCATAATAGTCCATCACCTGAGGGAATTCTAATACTCATCTCAGGAGAATAAACGAGACTGATCCCAAATGAAAGATTATCTATTTACCTTTCCAAAAATGTCTTGCCGGACATTCTGAGTGGTAGCTTTCCGGTAGAAATTAGACTTTGAAGATACGCTATTGGAAGCTGCCGACGGCCGCCATTTTGTTTCTTAGCCGGGAACCCCAAGAAAATGAAAACATACAAATAAACTACTTCGAAGACCTTTAAAAGCCAAAATATATTTTCAAAGTAGATTTAAGTTGATTTGTTTAGAGTGAATTGTAATATTAAATGTAATTTGGAAGGTTTTTGGTGGATTTTGGACAGAATTTAGATTCAAAATTTAGCTGTAACGAAAGTTCTGTGGAGAGTTACATTTAAAGTGTTATTTGTAGAGGTCATTACAAATTACATCAGAAATTATATTTGTTTATCCGTATTTATCTGTATCTTTTAAATATTCTTTATGATTTCCCTTACCCTTAACTCCTCAATATATACACTCCGTCCTGAGTTTAGTCTTCAGAACTTGACTTAGTGTTTTAAAATTTTCATAATTTAGCGACACAACTCGTAATATCTAAGCAACTATCATTTTCATTTAGGTGCTGTAACTAAAAACTGGCTTGCACGCATGATTAGAAAAAAGGTTAATTCATTGATTTATAGTTTATAATAATATTGCATAATATATGGGTGATAACTGAGTAAACATTATTTTACATCATCGGTGAAATTTGGCTGTAGCTAGAACCAAACATGGTAATGCATTTCGGGATGCTGCACTTATGAAAGAATTCCAGAACCAATGCGCCTATCCCCACAGTACTCGGGAACGTCCTTTTTTATTACACCTGGTCACTAATTAGGTGACGAGGCATTTGGCCATTCCATCATCGACTCCTAGAGAGTCTCAGTCCTGTTGCTTTTCTACCTTGACGCGATGGAGCAAGCTATTCTCAAGCGACAACTACAACGTCCCGTCTCGCTATCCATTCTTACTTTTCCCTCCAGGATCGAGGATAGTCGCTCTTTTGATGTTAATATGGAGCTTTCACTTAGCCAGCGACCGTTCCAAGAGGTGACATCGGGTAGCTCGGTACCGTCATCTGGTCGTAATGGTGAAGGTCGAGCGCCGGAATTTATTGACTATCCACATCCCCCACTCAAGAGTCACAGATCATATAAGACTTAAGAACGAGGCGCTCAGTCCTAGTGTCCGTATAGCCGCAGCTGATCTAGCTGCCAGAAGCCGGCCCTCTCCAATTTAACGCCAGGGCCTCAAAGGAAATACGCCTAGGCTCGTAGCATGATTGGGCCCACTCTCGTAGGCTGGTTGATCGTACTAGGGAGTCATAGTTACTCCCCCGTTTACCCGCGCTTGGTTGAATAAAAACGCTAACGCCTCCGTTTAAGCCGGCGGGTGTTCAGGTGATTCTCCGCTGTTTCCAAGGTTCTCTTCCGTCATCCCTCTTCGCATGTCTTGCTTCGGGAAAAGGATCAAATTCACCCGGCCCCGCTGAATGTGCATTCTACTTCCATGAGTGCCACGGGTGGATTGTTGGGTTGATTACTTTCGTCTGGGATAAGCACGCGATTTAAAGTTTGCTCATTGATTACTTTCAGCCCAAATTCTGTCTCGACCTCCTTAAACAGGTTATAACTGATCCCATAGCCGCACTCAGTTGTCTATCAGTCTAACCTCTTGAAACTGCGGACAAAAGTTTATTCCTGGGTCAGACCTGCTCTTGTCCCCTTCCGCATAGGAATGTTGCAAAAGGCCTTCAAAGGTATGTACCTAGTAATTTCGGGAGTCAGCCACTCGTAGCAGAGATTCTTCTCCTCGGATGGCAATGGCAGTTCAATGGAACGATTTTTTTATTTTCTTATTGAGAAGTTTCGCTAGATTTAAAACAGATTTGTCTCATCAGTTCAAAAACATTTGGTCGGCCGCGTTTTTTTTGTGACGTTTAAACTCAAAGTTATCTACAAGGTGGATGGATATACAAGAATATTATTTCGCTGATAATTAAAAAATACCACTTCTATTAGAGCCTGTTTACAAGGAGGGAGGGTAACCCAAACAGCAAGAGGGTTAAACTAGCGCTCGCACATTTCTACTTATTATTTTTACGCGACGTGTTTACAAAGCATCCTGATAGGGTTGCCCTAGCAACAGGGTTACCCTAAATGTACCTCCCTTGTAAACGCTCTGCTAAGGGATAACTCATGACCAGTAACTCATGAAAATTTGAATGAGTTAGCCAAGTTTTCTTACTAGATTTTAAACATCTGAACAATATTATGTATTTTCTTTATGCGATGATAATACCTGACCTTTTTTCCATATAACGTGTATAAAATGGAGAATTCAAGATTTCGTCCAAATCTTGGACGTTACAAGGCATGTTAGTTTAGTCTTCACATGACGAAACACATCAGTTAAGCTGGTTGATTCGTTTGACTCGTGTCGGCTTCCTGGGAAATTTTGCTTTTAACCAGAGTACCTTGAACCCTCTTGCTAGGATAACCCTAGGACCAGGGTTACCCTTCCCCTTAGATACCATTCTCAACAAGTTTCTGTATTGGAATTTTGTTACATCCACGCCCATTCTCCGCCTCTGCCTCGTCTCTGCCAGTACATTTACAGTTCCTTATTTCTTTAATTATAAATTCTAAGACCCTGAGCCGTTTGATATTAAGGTGTCACTGAAAGAATACACAGCGTCAGTAAACCTTCTCAGTCCCTTAATTGTTTCCGGAAGTTTCGGTCCAGCTCTCGGTAGTTGCATCACTACTATGCGCAAAATGCGTCATTGAAAGAACGATATCTTGCTTCACTGCCTATCAAATCCTTAGCACAGATGCCAGAAATCTCAGCAGCAATAGAAATCATGTTAGTGTTCACTTTCAGGTGCAACGAAGCGCTTTTTGTTGCCCTTCATCTGCTCTAAATGCCTCGACGCTACGCAACTTCTTCTTTGTTCTAGCTTGGTACTACTCAGGTGATCGAGGGAAATCCTGTTCTCCTGTTGATAGATCTAGAATTTGACGGTGTTGCTTGATCAGCCCAACACGATAGAACCTCGCCCACGACTCTGCGTCTTTACTTTGCATCAGACGCCCATCGCTCTCGCTACAGATCACACAACATTCTCGCTACAGATCACACAAATTTCCTAGCTCAGTTCTTATGGAAGAATAAGACTGATCACAAAGATAACCCATGCATATGCACAACAAAATGGACTGCACTTTCTATGGGATGATCCAGATCAGGATCGGTGATCCCAGATCACTCGGACCATGGTAGATCAAGTGGACCGATAAATCCTTGTCGAGAGTAGATTAATCGGTTCGAATGGTCTAACATGATCCAAGTGATCTGGGATCACTAATCCTGATCCGAATCATCTCAAAAGAACGCACCCTATTTAGCTGTAGGTACAAGTTTGGTTACCAAGCAAGTATTAGCAAGAGCAACATCTGCATAAGTTTCTTTATCATGACTCGTCGTATCTGCGAAAATGTATTGTACCAACATTATTAATATATCTACCTAATTTCCGTGCATTAACATCAAATTACATGTTTACATTACCGTAGTTAGTATCGTGCATTCAGATTTTTTAAGTTGTACTTTGTATTAGGATATAATCTTTGGCAAATGATGTAAAGCGTTCACGATTACTGTTGCTGCGTTAAAAAATATATCTACAATTAATGATTTACTTTAATGCCGGGCGTTTATTTTCTTTACTCGGATCCATAGCATATCTGGATATTTTTTCATTTAACACTCAACTTAATATTCTACAGTATAAGGTCTATAAGTAGTGGCGTGAGTTTAACGCATTCTGCAATATTTCTATTTTTGCAGCTTGTCTTATGATGCTCTGCAGTGACACCTTTTCTAGTTAATTTTGAAAGAAGAATTTAAAAACTTTGAAAACCTGCTTCATAATGGCAAATCTTACACAGTCAATGTGATCGTTGCGTGACTTCAGTTTTGCTGAATGCAGTACGTATACGTGGAGCGAAATCAAATTAATACACGACGGCTTGTTGTTATTGCTTTACTAAACTCATTACAAATAAGCACCCACACTAGAAATTTAGCATAATGCAAAAACATACGTGTTTCTAGTCAAATTCTTCATCATTATATGAGCTCTATTTTCGGATTCACATTTCATCACTGCAAAGTTTCGACTAAACGCAGAATTTAAATTTGACAATGACGCTCAGACTGACAGCCGAAGTTGAGACTGGATTGATACCTGAAATCTTTTCGATAAAAATCAGAGAAAAAATTTCGAATGTATCAGAAGATAGTATAAGACCCACGTTTACGATTTACTAAGGATAAGACAACTTTCAAACAACTTTGCATGTGTTTTGGTTCATGTTATTAAGAGTCCGCCTTCCTATCGAGAGCCCGATTTGGTAAAATGGCGTCATTCGGTAGCTTCCAGTGACGTCTCTTCAAAGTCGAATTTCTACAGGAAAGCTACCACTCTGAATGTCCGGCAAGACACTTTTTGAAAGTTTTAAAATAGATAAACTTTCATGCTGGACAGGTTTCGCTTATTCTCCTGAGATAAGTATTAGACCCAAATTTTCGGGTCCTAGGTGATGGACGATGAATTTAATTTCAATGTGCTTTTGCTCACGACTTGATATAAGATTCAAACAGAAGAAAAGTTAAAAGAAGAATGGAAAGAAGTTGCAGTCTAGTACAAAGAGGGACACACGCAGAGCTTGAGCTTGCATTTGTGGTCCGCCTACTCTATTATTAATAAGTAGCTTCTGTCTTTGTGATAACGCCTCCTTAGTTTAAGCCAAATGACTCGCTAAACTACATTTTTCTAACTTTTTCTACTTAATGTCCCTAAGACTTACAATATTAAAGATGCTGTTAAAAAACAAATGGACTCAGCACAGTCTTCTCGCAGCAAGGTGAGACGTATGTTATTACACAGTGAATAATGAAATAAAAGACCAGACAGACAGACAAACAAACTAAACGTACACAGACAGACAGACAGACAGACCGCGAGGGGGGCGTACAGATACACTATAGGTACTCAGACAGATCTGACGAATAGATAAGTGACTGTCTGACCATTTAGAACTTTTCCTAACTTGTGTCTTACTAAAAAAATTGCGCTCTGAAAGACAGATCGAAAGAAGTGTCTTACAGACACTGAGATCAATTAAAGGAATAGACTATCAAATGAATAACCGACAACATGTAAAGGGAAATGAGATTGGAAGCAGCCAATTTAACAGACAAACTTTTGGTCACTTTTGAATCAATTGAGGTTGTCAGACCGATAGAAAACCTTCGATTAGGCGGTCCTTCTTCCTTTCACTTTGATTTGGGAGGAAAAAGAAGTCAAGACAGGGATATCAATGAAGAAATGATTGTCTTTGATAGCAACTCTGTTGACAGACATAGGCCTACTCTGGGACCTTAAGTCGCCGTAATTTTAGGCGACTTAAGGCGATTTAAGGCGACTTTAGGAAAATTTGGTCAAAATGTTGCGCGACTTAAGGCAATTTAAGGCGACTTTAGGCGACTTAAGGAGAAAAAGGTGACATTTAGGTGAGTTACATGTTAGTGAATATGTTGCAGTTAATTTTTAATTTCAGTTAATTTGTGGTTTTCCTTTGTTTTAAATTCATTAGCATACATAACCATACCCAGAAACGATGGAAAAATAAAAATTAACTGAAAGAAAAATGAACTACAACATATACAAAATCAAAATCTGATAACACTACCTCTCTAGGGACACAATGTTGTAGCATAAGTTAATTCAGTCTTGAAGACATCTACATTAGTCTTCCAAATTTACAACAATCCCAGCTACCTAATATTTTGAACATTAAATATCAAGGTAGCTTGTGTTGCAGGTGTATTCTAACCGTGGTTAGTAAAATTTGCAAAGCAGCTCTAATATCCTTGTTCTGGGCCCTGATGCACTAAATGAATTACCAGCATTTTGAGTTCCCCTTCAACATGATTGGCAAATGGACAATGGCATTTTTAACAGTCCAGTCCTGGCATGTTCTCTAATCCTGATACACACACAGGGGGCCCAGAACTAGGATTTTGCCACTGTTTTGCAGATGGACTTAACCCAGAGTTTAGTTCCATCCGTGGCACAGGCTAATATCAAGGGTGTTGGTTTAGTATTACATTAGCAGAGACAAAATCTGAGTTAGAAGCAACCAAAAGGGTAAATTTTCTCTTGGTCTTTAAATGCATTATTTCATAATATAAGGGACAAAAAATCAATGGTTCCTGCATTTCTTTTTCCAAAAAATAAAACCCTAAAAGTAGAGTATTTCAATACATCTCTGTAAAATACTGTGAGCTGGTTTGTAGCAAAAACTTTATATTGAAGTGTCTTTTTTTCATAATTTGACAACAAACATTTAAGTAATTAATTTAAAACATCTAAAATCACTTATCGATATCGCACATTATGGAAATGACGATCCCCATTGTATGTCTTGGCAGTTGCTCTGCCAATGTTTGTCCCCACACGTTTGGCTAAGAGGATGTTTTCCCAACTGAATTCAAAACAAAAAGTTTGTACTTTTCGCCGTATATATATTGCTCCTTTCCTGTCTCAGTCAAACAAAACACTTCCAAATACTTGCTTCGCTAGTGAACCGTACTCTCTTATCCATGGTCTCTCTGGAAACTTTCCAGTCGGGTTGATTTCATGAGTGCATTTATGCACCAGCAGAAACAACTAAGCTTAGCTTCAACCAACCTCGCTTGGTCTGTTCCACGCGGCAGCGTTTACGCTCTCAGCACAAAAGGAAGCATTGTGCGTCATGTTTAAACCGATGGCAGTACCAAGTGTAAACGTTTCCATAATTATGTCAGAAATTTCCATTTAAAAGGAGATCTTTAAACGAAAACGCGAGGCACAACATTTTATCCGCCATTTTGCTTCTCCCAGAATTCCACTTCAGTCGCAAGCTAATTTCCATGGTTTCTCGGTCCCGCCCTCTCCCCGCCTCCAGACCAGTTAGTCACGTGATCAAAACACTACTTTCTGGGCGGCCATAACGTGGAGGAAAGAACAGTATTATTTCGCTTTTCTACGTTCTTCATCAATAATGGTCGATTACATCAAATCGTTGGCAGGGAGCAATCACGACAACATAAACAAAGAGCAGTATTACGCACCTTCGATGTACAAAGCTTGAATTTCTGTCTGGAAGGGAAGACCTAAAGAGACGACTGTATACGTACAAGCTAAGCTAAGTGTTCAAGTTTATAAGAGTGATTGTGTTTCTGTCAATGATAGATGGATATAATTCGACGGTAAATACAGATCAGAGGTTGTGTGCTGGAGAAAAAACTTATCATTAGTTGCTCTTAAAATCTGGGTCGATAATTTACATGGACACTTCTTTCGATTGACCTTTAGACTTGTAATATATAGATTTAGCCAGGGCTAAAAGCGAAGCTCCAATTAATAAATTTATAATTTAAATCAAAAAATAAACTTTTAATCTACAAATCATTTAACTTAAGGGCACATTCATGTGACGTTTGAGGGAAAGGCTAAATTATTTTAGAGTGAAACATCTTACATCGAATTGATAACCTTATATGTACACCCAAAAAATAGCAAACATCTTCGATCACATTCAAGATCACCGTAGTTACTAAAACAAGGAATGACCTACAATAACCTACAATGACCTACAATGATCTACAATGACCTACAATGGCCTACAATGACCTACAATGATCTACAATGACCTACAATGACCTACAATGATCCACAATGACCTACAATGAGCTACTATGACCGAACGTGTAATCCCTGTAATGAGCTAAAAGGAAGATTTTAGAAAAAGACAAAAAAAAAAAAGATCAGGGGACATGTGTGCATAAACGTAACGTGTTTAGTCTACTGCATGACAGCCCATTTAACGATGACAGCATCTCTGATTATTACGCTTGGAGATAAATTTACAGTGTAATAATATATGTATGATGATACTGTGACTTTTGTCCAAACCATCCCTTGCAACCTTTCGCATTAGTTTTATTTTGTCTTGTCTTTTTTTCAAACAAATTGAACAAATACAGTCACCCCAACAGTCGATCCGGGGGGATCTTCAAGGGACGTAAGGGTAGAGATGAACAAAGGAGGCCTTCAAATTCTGACCCTGTTCAAAAGAAAAATTGTTCATTTTTTTTAAGTACCCTGGCCTGTATAAGACATCATAAGACCCTTTAAATGGCTTTCGGTCCAACAGGATGCTCTGTTTGTAACGCTAAATAGTAAAATCCATATCCTGCTCAGCGGCCCATACCCATCTAGGCCAAATAAGGGAGTGCCTGCATGACTTCCGTCAATACAGGGTATAATAGTGCTATACCAGTAAAAATGCGATTGCAATAATCTATTTTCAAGTTTCTCAAGTTACCTGAGATCAGGCACGATTTTTGTTTTGCCTTTTCAAAATGTGCTTGGCAATTTAATACTATGAGCCTAGTGTCACATCCAAGCGTGACACACGACAAACATCAGTGTCTGTCATTTTGTAGCTCATTGTAGGACTTTAACTTTAACTCATTTAGCTCATAGTAGCTCATTGTAGCTCGTAGTAGCTCATCGTAGATCATTGTAGGTCATTGTAGGTTATTCCTTGTTTTAGTAACTACGACACACGTCCCCTGGTCTTTTTTTTTGTCTTTTTCTAAAATCTTCATTTTAGCTCATTACAGGGGTTACACGTTCGGTCATAGTAGCTCATTGTAGGTCATTGTAGATCATTGTAGATCATTGTAGGTCGTTGTAGATCATTGTAGGTCATTCCTTGTTTTAGTAACTACGTCAAGATCACAGTAGATTGGGCCTCGAAAACAAATTCTTGGAAAACAAATCACGCCGAATTTTTTTGCGTTCGACAGGTTTACTTTACAAATTCTTGCCAACAAATCTGGGGGTGTTTAAACCAACCTTTTATAATTTTTATACATCACCTT
The DNA here is from genome assembly GCF_958299795.1 of Porites lutea. Classification (NCBI taxonomy): domain Eukaryota; kingdom Metazoa; phylum Cnidaria; class Anthozoa; order Scleractinia; family Poritidae; genus Porites; species Porites lutea. The sequence continues at coordinate 22,404,286 of NC_133207.1, forward strand.
TGAGGTGAAACAGTACTATTTATCATACAGACCTCGGACAGAATGCAGTATTTCACAATTTTTCAAGACAAATTGCACTCAGTCAATATTCAGGACGATCAATCGTAAAGCGAAACCGTTCAAAAATTTCCAAAATCACCCACATGGGCAGCCGGTTCTCGTTTCTATAGTGCGAGCTGTCAGTGTTTTCGAGTGTTTGAATGAACTTTAATAGAGTTAAGCTTCAACATAATAGCGAATTTATTATTTTTTTTTTTGTTATTTGATGGTTTCAGTTATAACGATGTGTAATCTTATAAAGCGTTTGATACGCGCGACATTTTTGAGTACTCCTGCAAGCGATGTTTATGAACGATGTAAACAAACGGCACAGACAAGCGATTAAAATTGCAAGAGAGACTACTAACAATCAAAAAAAGAAATATAATTCGGTGAAACATTTACAGAGATAACAATTTTCATTCATAAAGACAAGTACTAAAGTGTCTCTAAAAATCCTGAGTCTCGGCGTGAAGCTTTATAAGCCGGCTTAACGGCGCGGGTGTTTACTGTTTTCCAAGGTGAACTCCTCGAAGCAAGAAAATCGCTCAAAGTTTTCTTTCTACAGCCAAATTTATAACTCAATATTCTTCGGAACGTTTTCTTTCTATCTGTGGTGAGCAAATATATCTGAAGGCTTTTTAAAGTTCTGTAAGCTTATATCAAACCGTTCAAACCTGATACTAGGTCAGATCATTGACTCAAACTACGGCTACAAACGTGCATAAACGTGCCGCATAAACTGTCAGCGTGAAAAGACTTCATGAAATTAGATATAACAAAAACAAACATCAAATACAGTAGTTACTCAGGCTTACCATTCGAGATTCAGTTCCTGAAAGCTATCAAGGAAGGCCACAGTTGCTTGAGACTTTTAAACCCTCTTACGCATTAAGCAAGGTGAAAAACGAAAACGATGCCATCCGAAATCGAATTACCAAATTTTGACAAGCGACGCGTTCCTCGACCAAAAATCCAGTAAACAAACCAGCCATGAATAACAGAAGACTCTTGATAGCAGCTGTATTTCATTTTGTACATCCAGAAGAAAAAGACAGTTAAAAACATTACAAGTTAACACAAAACTCTTCAGCTTCAGCTGTCAAAGTAAATAATTTTCAAGATGCTGTATAATTTTTTCGCATGAACTCACCTGTCAAATTTTGACCAATCAGAGTATAAAAATTGGACGTAGAGCGTGACCAACGCGTGACCATGGTAAGATAAGGTCTATCTTCCCCGCCTGTACTTTTAAAAAAACTGGCTGAATTTTCGCTTCCGAAGTCAGTTTGAAATCAAAATTCTAATAGTGCGGGGCCATAGTGACATAAACACAACATATTTGATATGAATCCTTGGAAAAAATAAACTTGAGCCTGCGATCATTTCAATCTGGTAATTAATCAGCGGATAACTTCAAAAAAATACTCGACCTCGATGGGTCAACACTTGAGCCCGCGGTACGGTCAGGTGATACTGGTCAGTTTATGTCCTGTTTTGACAGCTGTCAATTGATCACAACATTGATGTGAAATTAGTTTTCTCTTGGGCTCCCAAACTAGTTAAAATGTGAGAGTAAACATTGGTTTTCCTGTGGTGCGGACGGACGGTCGGTCGGCGGTCGGCGGTTGGTGTACGGTCACGTGATTACCAAATTTTCTGGGATGGGTAGATTTACTTAACAATGGGGCTCCGCCCACGCGCGCTTCGCGCGCGCGTGGAGCTCCGCTATTAACTACCAGAAAATTTAGATTAATGTTGTGGCGGCAATAATATTTTTTTTTTCTCCCTTCAACCTACCTGTATTGATCTTAGTTACTTGAAATGTCTTTTATTGTTGGACTCTCACAAAGCAGTAGAAAAGAGTTTTAACTATATTTTGTTCGGGGTGCAAAGAAAGTCAGCTTTACAGCTTGCCTAGCATACACTAGCCTGAAAGCCATTTTGACTAACCCCAATTTTTTTTATGAATGGGACTGATTACAGTTCTTCTGTAATCTGAATTCCCTAAAAAACTTTACTTGCCAGCCAGGCAAGTTAAAAACGCAGTTCACTAGCCCAATCATAAAATCCAGTACCCCAGGGCTATTACCTGGACACTACTCTGTCTACTCTCTTTGCACACTGTTTAATGTAATTTAGCTAGAACTTGAACCTTTGAATGCCTTTTTAAACAATATTTTTACTCAGAAACTGATGAGACAAACCACCCGGATGAAATTAATAAAATACCTGTACAAGTACTGGATAAAGTTGTGTACTATATGTTGTCATTTTTGCATAAACAATACAGGAATGATTATTCTTGTATTGCTTACGACTAATTAGTACGTGTAGTAAATTGTGTAAAGTAATTAAATGTATAAATTAGAGGGCTGGAGAAGAAATTAATGGGTCTTAAGTCACCGTGGGAGTTTTTTTGTGGGGGGTGGGGTGGGTGTGTGGCTAATATTATTGAACACGGGTTATTACACACTTTATGAGAAATCATGCATTCTGGAAATAGAAAACTAAAAAAGTAATAACTACAAGACAATTTGAACCTTGTTAAGATTTGAATGATTTAGTGACTTAAGGAAACTAAAGGCGACTTTAGGCGACTTAAGGCGATTTTAGGCGACTTAAGGCGATTTTAAGCGACTTAAGGCGACTTTGGGCGACTTTAGGCCACTTTAGGTCCCAGAGTAGGCCTAGACATATCAAATAGCCTAATGATATTGTGACTGAGTTCTGAACCTAGGGGACAGGTTGTAGGAGCTGTTAGAGGGACAGACAGTTAAATCCCACAACTACCTTGTTATTGGTAGGAAAAACCGTGCCAAGAAAACGCAAACAAGACCAAACCTCGATCATGCATAGATCACCTAAAGAATGGCGCAACGAAATGTGGCTACTACAAGATTTACGATGCTGCCGGGAGTGGATTCACTGTGTACTGTGACATGGAAACAGAACCTGGGGCGGCCTGGACACTTGTCATGTCTTGGAGCTTCAAAAACAAGCTGTTCTCGAACTTTAGGTACTTTTCAAATGAGCAAAATAAAAGTAAAATTGTGTGATAATCACTGTTGCGGCACTCCCTCCTCCCTTTTATGCTTATCTGACGTCGGAGTGTTACTCTCAAACGAGAATTGGGGAAAAAACGGTCAGGCTGAGGATACTCTTGCGTAGCTTTTTTTTTCAGCGAAAACGTCTCACATCTTTTTAATAATTGCATTAAAAAACAGAAAAGGGAAGGAAAAAACAAAACAGGCATAGCCATTTGTATGTTGGCTAACGGGGTCATCAAAATACTGTAACTTTGAACAATTTTGTTTTCTTTGACAGGACAACTCCCTTGTCAATCAACGATCCTGTGAACGAAAACTCCCCTAACTGGTTCCTTTACCGGCTAACGATGGCCAGATTAAAGTCGCTAAGGGACGTATCCACTCACTGGAGAGCCACGTGCAGCTTTGACAAGTACGGCATCAACAACTACAAAGATTACGTCCGTGGGAAGTTTGCGGAGGCTGACATCTTTGCCTTCCTTGGTCGCGGTGTTTGCCTTAAGACCGAGCTTGTCAACATTCGTGGTCATATTGGAATTCACAAGACAGCTAAGTTCTTCCAGCTTAAAGCTCGTTACACTCCTCACATCGAGAGCACTGAAAAGGGTTGCCAGTTTAACCCCACTGTCGGCGCAGTTAGAAGCGAGGATAATTTTGGCCTTTACCTTAATACAAACCCCAAGTTTACTTGTACAATGAATGGTGACTCTACCACTCAGTGGTGGTTCGGTGCCTATAAGTAACACTCTGGTGGATTATTTCGCGCGTAAACACTAGGCATTTACTTTGAGTTTGGCATGCGCGCATTGTGTTGTAAGGGCTGTGAAACCTTTTAACTGAACTGTGCCACCTCTTTAATACAAGTAAACAACAGATGAAGAATGGTTAGCGCAAAACAAGGAAGATGCCAACAAAACTGTACATTTTCAACCCACTTTTTATTGTTTTTATCTCAGCCTGAACAGACGACTATAAAGTAACCAAATGATAAATTTATAAAGTAAACAATTTCGTCAGAGGCATTTGATTCAAGTTTTTGGAATAAGTTAAACAAAAAAGTACCATATCCACTGTTTATCGTTTCTGGTTTTTTCTGATTTAGTCTTCTAAACATGTAAAACAAATGTAGTCTCATCATATAAATTTCTCTTTACAAAACCAAAGCGTTTTCTTCAGTCGTTCCTTTATTTCTTAGCTTGTTGCTAGTCAAGGGGCAATACGTTCGAAGTTGAAACTTGCATTCTGAATATTCCGTGCGTTTCCTGCAGGCTCCTACATTTCAGTGTTGTTTCTGAGATAACTGGTCCGACCACGTGATTAGTCCAACTGGGATTGGCCGCAGGGAATAATAGGTACCTTTGACAGGCCCAAAGGAATCTGTACGATTTGCTTCCCGTAGAATCTCTCAATTTTCTCGTAGGCCGGAGGCCTCTTAGGGGAAATAAAACGCACTATTCCTTTGGGTCCAGTATCAAAAATACATTATTATTCATTCAAAATATTTCGCTGTTTCCTGATAATATTTGATCCCCCAGCTAAAAGGCCACTTGCGCGATGACGTCTTTTTACTACTGAGACCAGAATCCTTTTTATTTCTTTCTATCTTTTCTTTTTCTTTCTGAGGTTTAGCTAACAAAATCTTTAATTTGCAAAAGAAAACAAAACCAGGGAGGAATTTTAGGAATTGAAACAAAAAATACTTTCATACACCCCCGTAGTTCCTTCGAAAACGAGACTACCAGATTCCGAACCAAAATGGCCAAAGTCTGTAACCGCTTTCAGACCGAATCGGTGCAAAAGCCATACCCTTTTGAGCTTCACACCCTTTATGACTTATATTTACTTGGCGACTTGGCTATTGACTCAGAGACCATGAGGGCGAGAGGAATAATTGTCTAGTAAATTCCAACTAGTTGGTCAAAAGTATCGAGACGAAACAGCTTTTCCGGTAAAACGCGATTCACCGGCCATTGTTTGGGTTTTCAAAGCCGGCGCTTTTCGCAACTGAGCTATGGAGACCCGTATATTGGGAGCAGGCTTATTCTTAACCTAACTTAACTTATCTTAACGTGGGTTCGAATCCCGTTGAAGTCCCGAAATTTCAGTTTCATGTTAATTTGCAATTGCTTAAATTGCAACGACCACTGCGACGATCATATCATAATTTATACTTTGAATTTCCGCAGTTCACATCATCTTTATTCTAAATGAAGAGTCGTTTTAAGAGAGCTTTCTTTTCAGTATGTTGCTGTTATAAATAACTGTACGTAACTGTAAATTTGGAAAACGTTCTCCACAATGTGTATGATAACTTATTAATCAGTAACAATAACTAAAGAATGCAGTAATGAAGAACAATTTTTGCAATACTGTTGAAGGGAATAATGCCGACAGTCACGTGCACATGTTTTCCTCTCAGTATTGTGAGCTGTAAAACTCACACCTTTGGATAACTGGCTTTGTTTCTAAGTTAAAATATCACCAGGTTATTGAAAATCAGTTCTGTAGAGTTGGGGCGGTGATTATCTGGAAAAAAATGGTTGTGTTTGTCACATTAATTTCCCAAGATATTGCGATTTTTGTTAAAAATTAAAAAGGTCGTCGGAAAATTTCAGTATAAAGACAAGGCGTCCCCTCTGAAGAATTTTCTGATGAAAGTTTACTGCTACTTCATGACCTCGGATTTTCGACTGAACCCATCATGGTGGGTGATAGTTTCGGATGAGACGAAAAAGCCACCTAAAACTTTCGAGAGGAGCAAGTTCTGTTAAGGCATCCGAACAGACGGCGGCTCCAAATTAACCAATGAAAAAGGCTTATAAAGCATAGGGAAAACTATTGGAGACATTTCGGGCAATACTGACATTGGGCGGCTTTTAGTGCCCCTGAAATTTTGTCTACCAGTTCCTACCATTATTCCTAACCACCTTCTCATGATCCCCTTTCCCTTTATATTTACTCTCTTTATAAATTCTTTTAGTTCCCTCTTTGATTTATCATCCGAGAATAAAACAACGTGAGGTCAAATACTTCACAATAGTTTGAAAATTCAGTGACGTGTCATATTTATTTCTGTTTTAAGGACAACATAGAGAAGTAATATCCTTCCTTGATTTTGCAATCAGAGACTCAGTAGTTTTTTTGAACCCTTCAAGGACCAAGATTAATATACAAATTCTCCAGGCTGGCCTTCATAGATTTCTCGAAAAATTGGTTGAGAGAATTTGTAAAAAGATCAAAGCGTATTTTCTTTAGTGATTATAACATTAATTCTTATAACCTTTCCACCTGACTATTTACGGCAATTTTTAAGAGAAAATTGATGTTGGTCACTCATGGGAAGAGTTAAAACTGTTTGACAATAAGAGACGCCACTCTTAATAATTTCTTTTTAGTGCTTGTATTCTTATGGTATAGCGATACGTTCTTATCATACATTTTATAGACCTAATTTACATCACTATATTTATAATCTTAAGCATTTTATTTCCGCGTTTGTTTGTTAGGGGGTGGGGTTATTCTAAAGACTATGCTTTGTTCTAGAGTACGGATTTGCTGAGTTTTTGTACCGGGACTTACCCCTGTCTTTCAAAGCTCAATGTCTCCCTTAAAGTAAAGAGGGTTGTGTCTGACTGGGCGTCATGGTGTTGCACAGACACAGGGCTATCATCTGGGGTGCATTTGGGGTAGTCTGGTTAAATTCCAGGGGGGTGGGGTTGTTGTAGAGTTTGATGTGTTTTTGCACTCTTATGCAGTTTGTTTCTGTTTGCATGCAAGTAATGACCCACTCTGTTGATAATGTTCCTAGACAGCAAGCAGTTAGACTGGTGGTTGTAGGACTCGGTTTTGTTGAACAGTGTTGCCTTAGATTGTTTTTGGGAGACCAGCTTCAATGAAAAATGGGGTGAACTGGGGAAATGGCTTTGCAATCGGTGACACCGACGCTAAAAATTGTCCCTTAAAATGCCTTATTTTCCAGATCAATGAGAACTTCACTTTTGTTACCCTCAAGACAGACGATCCTATCAAATGAAAGCTTATGTATTCAATAATTTCTTTTTGAGGTGAGATTTTACTTTTCAAGTAACAAGGGCCATTAAATCCCCAATCAGTGCGAGAGACTGACATATTTTAGTAGCCCGGTTCTTCAAAAAACCGGGTATAATTACATTGATGATTATTCGAGAAAATAAAAATATTGATCAATTTCCGACTCCGAAACATCAACAAATCTGGCTGCCATTTTTACAACTGCTAGCTAAGTTCAATGTTATCTTTGGCATAAATACCACTCGTGATACTGAAAATTGTTTCAAAATTCACTCACCTCTAACGGCTCGTGATCGTGAAATTACGAGTGACAATTTCGAAATATCACCACAAATCATGCCATTACTTATACAAATACCTTATAAAGTTCCTATATATGAGTGCACTTCAGTCGTTTTTGTTCACGTTCAGGAAAAAATGTTGCCTTGTTAATATCAAGAAGAGATCATGCCTTTGTTGTGAAGTATTTGTATTGATAATAGCATGATTTGTAGAGATATTTGCCATAAATACCACGCGTGATATTTCGAAATTGTTATACGTAATTTCACAAGCCGTTAGGCGAGTGAAATTTGAGACAATTTTGAAATGTCACAAGTGGTATTTATGCCAAATATCGCGTACAAATCATCTATTATTTGTTAATAATACTACCCCCAAAAGGTTTGTAATTTTCACATGTAGGTAATTCAAATTAAGCTGAAATACCACTCTCTAAGCCAATCAAATTGCAGAAATTTTTCAAGTACTAGTATAATAAAAGTTATTTTTAAGACGGATCTATCTTATCTTTTGAGCTTAGTTTTTGTTTCATTACGTCTTGTTTTTGACCACGTACTGTTTTCCTGTTTTGATCTTTTGTTTTTACTTGTACTTGAATTTATGCTTAGCTCGCGAATATACTATATATATAGATATTCAATAGAGCAAACCTGTTGCAATATAAGCGATAAGATATTCAATAGCGCTCTCCTGGTCAGCTAACCCAAAAATATCCAGCTTTGGCTATAAAAAAAGCTACTATACTTTAACTAGTAAGTAGAGAAGAGTAGAAAAGTAGAAAAGAGTTAGAAGAGTAGGAAGATTAAGAAGAAGCAGAAGTCAAAGACGAATAAAGGCCAAGATGTAAATCAGATTCCTGGTACCTCATCGTGTAGCGAACGAGTTGCTCGAACACACCCCCACACCTTTATGCTTGCTTGAATTAAGGCGGGGAGTGAAGGGGGATTGCTGGGGGTTGGGAGAGGGTAGTAAAGGTTTTTACAAATGATCAAGTTGTCTACAGTCGAGGATCTTTATGAAGAGTTTTACTTCAACATACAACACCGTGAGGTCAACTTATTCACTGGCCACTAACCAATCAATGAACATCAAACAAAATTTTGGATCAAGTTAGGCCTTCTGGGAAACTTCCAACCTATGCCTTCCCTAACTCAACGTTAACGCTTACCTCTCACTTAGGGAAAAATATTTTGGTCAGGGTAGGGGTAGGTTGCAAGCTTTCCAAACACCTAAGTTGATCAGTATCTGCATTCTTCAATTCGCTGTATTGCAAATGCCTCTTCACAAGAACCGCCGAGTATCAGGTGAAAGGACAAAGTGCCCTTAAGTTTAGAGCAGATACGGTATGAGCAGGAGCCCATTGCTCCGCCTTGAAAGTAACCAATATAGGCCCTAAATGTGATCATTATCTAGCTGTATAAAGGCAACGGGATCAACCTTTCTATCTCACTAGCATTGGAGGCTTACTAGTGGGTAAGTATTCTATAGAAGCAAGATTCTCTGAGGGAACAAGATTCCCTCAGAGATTAGAAAACTGCCTCGTTTAAATGTTTTTAAAACTCCAATTCATGGGAAAGATTATTTTAATACACCATGACCCATTGTAACTCTTATTATTAATAATGTAAGTTTTTGTATTTTTAACATTATAGTCAATAGTTCCTTAGAGTATTTTAGTCTAGTTTTAAACACGATTCCTAGGAAGACCATGTAAAATGATACGATTTCGTGTATAAATAAAGATTGATAATGAAGCCTAAAAATAAGGGATACCTAATTTGGTCATTATATTGCTTAAATTCAAACACATGTTCTTCTTCAAGGGTTTGCCTTCCTTGTTTTGTTTTCGTTTAGGTAGAAAAAATTGCGAGCAGTAAACAAGTTGAATCTTACATTGTACCCGATCGAGCCTTAACTAGGCAATTCTGAATTCGAAGAGGGTTTCTCAGTGTCTTACATGTACGAACTGTCATCCTCAAAGTCAATCATCGCACTTTACTTCAATGTTCGAGCTGGCCCTACGTTTTATTCTATTGCTCTATTAGGCCATACTGTTGCATGTTGTAGTGAAGTATTTTGAAAGTTAATTTTTAGACTGATCTATGTTATCTTTTAAGCTTAGTTTTGTTTCATTAAGTCTTGGTTTTGTCCACGTACTGTTTTCCTGTTTTGATCTTTTGTTTTTACTTGTACTTGAATTTATGCTTAGCTCGCGAATTTACTTGTTCCCATATTAGGAATGTTAGTCGCTTAGCATTGTCAGATGTTAGTTTTCAACAGGTGGTCGTGTTTGTTGTGTTAGAGCTGACCTTCAGTGGTTCTTTGGTACTTGTCACTTGCGGCTGTGCGTAGGCTAATCTTTTCGCTAACAATAGCAAACCTGTTGCAATATAAGCGATAAGATATTCAATAGAGCTCCTCTGGTCAGCTAACCCAAACGTGTCCAGCTTTGGCTATAAAAACCGCTACAGCATAACTATACTTGAACTAGTAAGCAGAGAAGAGTAGAAAAGTAGAAAAGAGTTAGCAGAGTAGGAAGATTAAGATTGTTAGCTGAAGTCAAAGAAGAATAAAGGCCAAGATATAAATCAGATTCCTGGTACCTCATCGTGTAGCGAGCGAGTTGCTCGAACACACCCCTACAATATGTATAAAAAACAAGATGTCAATTGCGACCAGAACTACTGGATGCTTGTCTGTCTAGTATTAAAGGGCCATATAGAACTTTCAACTGTTATTGGTTTTTTTGGAGAATTAAACATAATAGTTCATACTGTAAAGAGACCTAAAAATTGTTTATGTGTACTCACCAAAATGATCAAATAAAACAAAAAACTTGGTTTTATTTTCGTCAATTCGCAAACGTAAAAAGATTGAAAAATCACTTTGAATTTTCTCAGCCCCTTGACTGAGACTTGAGAGGCCTAGTGTCGGAGTTGCAGTATACCTGCGGTTTTTGTGCAAATTCACTGCACTTTTCGTTTTCGCTTTTAGTGAACTCACGGGGGGTCCGACAAGTCCACTCCGTTATCCTATGACAGTGCAGGAGGCCATCATGAAGTTGTGTTTAGTTTGTATTTTTCTTCTAGCTGTTATTTGCCAAGGAGAAATGGTAAATAAGACAATGATGCTTCCTTCGGTTTATCAACAATATTAATTTTACAATACACAATTTCTGGGAAACATAATCCAGTTACCCAGTTCTTTTTTTTAGGAAGAAATGGGGAGAAGACTGCTTCCCTACCCCACCTCTCCCCCCCCCCCCCCCCCACAGGGGCTTGAGATACAATTTTTGGGCATACAAAAATCCCTACCCCTGCCAGGAGCCGATTGACCCTACTTATGAGCTTGGCTGGGGGTCAGGGGGGGCAATTGAGGGAGCGGGTTGGAAGAAAACATCCCCGTACTCGACTCAGCGCTCTTCAGGGCTGCCTGTATCACAGATTGAAAAAAATAAATGTCATATATATTCACCAGGTTTAAAATTCACCATCTCATCTTAGTCATTGCGTATAAAATCATATACGAATTATCGGCCCCCAGGCGTATCAGGCTTTGATGAATATAATTTGAATGTGCTTTTGCTCACGACTTGATATAAGATTCAAACAAAAGGAAAATTTAAAGGAAGAATGGAAAGAAGTTGCAGTCTAGTACAAAGAGGGACACTACTCTATTATTAATAAGTAGCTTCTGTCTTTGCGGATAACGCCTCCTTAGTTTAAGCCAAATGACTCGCTCAAGTACATTTTTCTAACTTTTTCTACTTTATGTCCCTAAGACTTACAATATTAAAGATGCTGTTAAAAAACAAATGGACTCAGCACAGGCTTCTCGCAGCAAGGTGAGACGTATGTTATTACACAGTGAATAATGAAATAAAAGACCAGACAGACAGACAAACAAACTAAACGTACACAGACAGACAGACCGTGAGGGGGGCGTACAGATAGACACTATAGGCACTCAGACAGATCTGACGAATAGATAAGTGACTGTCTGACCATTTAGAACTTTTCCTAACTTGTGTCTTACTAAAAAAAATGCGCTCTGAAAGACAGATCGAAAGAAGTGTCCTACAGACACTGAGATCAAGAAAGGAATAGACTATCAAATGAATAACCGACAACATGTAAAGGGAAATGAGATTGGAAGCAGCCAATTTAACAGACAAACTTTTGGTCACTTTTGAATCAATTGAGGTTGTCAGACCGATAGAAAACCTTCGATTAGGCGGTCCTTCTTCCTTTCACTTTGATTTGGGAGGAAAAAGAAGTCAAGACAGGGATATCAATGAAGAAATGATTGTCTTTGATAGCAACTCTGTTGACAGACATATCAAATAGCCTAATGATATTGTGACTAAGTTCTGAACCTAGGGGACAGGTTGTAGGAGCTGTTAGAGGGACAGACAGTTAAATCCAACAACTACCTTGTTATTGGTAGGAAAAACCGTGCCAAGAAAACGCAAACAAGACCAAACCTCGATCATGCATAGATCACCTAAAGAATGGCGCAACGAAATGTGGCTACTACAAGATTTACGATGCTGCCGGGAGTGGATTCACTGTGTACTGTGACATGGAAACAGAACCTGGGGCGGCCTGGACACTTGTCATGTCTTGGAGCTTCAAAAACAAGCTGTTCTCGAACTTTAGGTACTTTTCAAATGAGCAAAATAAAAGCAAAATTGTGTGATCATCGCTGTTACGGCACTCCCTCCCCCTTTTATGCTTATCTGACGTCGCAGTGTTACTCTCAAACGAGAATTGAGGAAAAAACAGTCAGGCTGAGGATACTCTTGCGTAGCTTTTTTTTTTTTAGCGAAAACGTCTCACATCTTTTTAATAATTGCATTAAAAAACAGAAAAGGGAAGGAAAAAACAAAACAGGCATTGCTACTTGTATGTTGGCTAACGGGGTCATCAAAATACTGTAACTTTGAACAATTTTGTTTTCATTGACAGGACAACTCCCTTGTCAATCAACGATCCTGTGAACGAAAACTCCCCTAACTGGTTCCTTTACCGGTTAACGATGGCCAGATTAAAGTCGCTAAGGGACGTATCCACTCACTGGAGAGCCACGTGCAGCTTTGACAAGTACGGCAT
>NC_133207.1:22421817-22459317 GCF_958299795.1 Porites lutea
CGAGACTACCAGATTCCGAACCAAAATGGCCAAAGTCTATAACCGCTTTCAGACCGAATCGGTGCAAAAGCCATACCCTTTTGGGCTTCACACCCTTTATGACTTACATTTACTTGGCGACTTGGCTATTGACTCAGAGGCCATGAGGGCGAGAGGAATAATTGTCTAGTAAAATCCAAATAGTTGGTCAAAAGTATCGAGACAAAACAGCTTTAGCTTGCAAAACGCGATTCAGCCGCCATTGTTTGGGTTTTCAAAGCCGGCGCTTTTCTCAACTGAGCTATGGGAGCAGGCTTATTCTTAACCCAACTCAACTTATCTTAACGTGGGTTCGAATCCCGTTGAAGTCCCGAAATTTCAGTTTCATGTTAATTTGCAATTGCTTAAATTGCAACGACCACTGCGACGATCATATCATAATTTAAACTTGGAATTTCCGCAGTTCACATCATCTTTATTCTGAAGAGTCGTTTCAAAGGAGCTTTCTTTTCAGTACGTGACTGTTATAAATAACTGTACGCAACTGTAAATTTTAAAAACGTTCTCCACAATGTGTATGATAACTTATTAATCAGTAACAATAACTAAAGAATGCAGTAATGAAGAACAATTTTTGCAATACTGTTGAAGGGAATAATGCCGACAGTCACGTGCACATGTTTTCCTCTCAGTATTGTGAGCTGTAAAACTCACACCTTTGGATAACTGGCTTTGTTTCTAAGTTAAAATATCACCAGGTTATTGAAAATCAGTTCTGTAGAGTTGGGGCGGTGATTATCTGGAAAAAAATGGTTGTGTTTGTCACATTAATTTCCCAAGATATTGCGATTTTTGTTAAAAATTAAAAAGGTCGTCGGAAAATTTCAGTATAAAGACAAGGCGTCCCCTCTGAAGAATTTTCTGATGAAAGTTTACTGCTACTTCATGACCTCGGATTTTCGACTGAACCCATCATGGTGGGTGATAGTTTCGCAATACTGACATTGGACGGCTTTTAGTGCCCCTGAACAGACGGCGGCTCCAAATTAACCAATGAAAAAGGCTTATAAAGCATAGGGAAAACTATTGGAGACATTTCGGGCAATACTGACATTGGGCGGCTTTTAGTGCCCCTGAAATTTTGTCTACCAGTTCCTACCATTATTCCTAACCACCTTCTCATGATCCCCTTTCCCTTTATATTTACTCTCTTTATAAATTCTTTTAGTTCCCTCTTTGATTTATCATCCGAGAATAAAACAACGTGAGGTCAAATACTTCACAATAGTTTGAAAAATTCAGTGACGCGTCATATTTATTTCTATTTTAAGGACAACATAGAGAAGTGATATCCTCCCTTGATTTTGCAATCAGAGACTCAGTAGTTTTTTGAACCCTTTAAGCACCAAGATCAACATACAAATTCTCCAGGATGGCCTTCATAGATTTCTTGAAAAATTGGTTGAGAGAATTTGTTAAAAGATCAAAGCGTATTTTCCTTAGTGATTATAACATTAATTCTCATAACCTTTCCACCTGACTATTTACTATTTACTACTATTTTTACTATTTACGGCAATTTTTAAGAGAAAATTGATGTTGGTCACTCTTGGGAAGAGTTAAAACTGTTTGACAATAAGAGATGCCACTCCTATTAATTTATTTTTAGTGCTTGTATTCTTATGGTATAGCGATATATTCTTATCATACATTTTATAGAGCTAATTTACATCACTATATTTATAATCTTAAGCATTTTATTTCCGCGTTTGTTTTTGTTCTGTCCCCAATTAGCTTGTAAGCTAAATATCCTGACACGTAAATTACATAAAGTTTATTATTATTATTAACCACATAAGCCGGTTTAGCGATGAAGCAAGAATAAACCACCAATCATGAAACGGAGAAACAACTATGTACGAAATATGTGAATTCAAGAAAAACTGGTTATTCCAGCTGAACTTGTTTACAACCACGGCTGAGACGCTGCTGAAATATTCCTAATCCCCCAATTCTAGTCCAGTTTATGAACGTCTGTACTCAGTAAGGAATTAAGCAATTTATATTTTCCTCCCTTGCTTTGTCTTATGTACCTCTCAAAATGTCGAGTGGTTAACTTAAGTGTTTTTCTTCTGTAGCTCGATCGTGATAAAGTGGTTTCAACACGCACATAGGTAAGTACTCACTATTTATATGTCAAGGCATTTTAAGATGCCTCACACACCCATTAAATCTCGGTTCGCTTCCTTTTACTGTTAAATACTTGGTAGCCACAAAATAATTGACTTCCAATTATCCATTGCAAAACATTATTTGTACTAGGATTCTGCTGTTACTGTCAGAAGCAGGTTGCGCATAAAAATCGATAAATAGTAGGCTCCCGAGTGTATGCTGAGGATTCCTTAGAGGATCTCCTCGGCCTCAGCAATCCTGTCACTGCTCACAGCGCTGCTCAGAGAGCAAAATATTGCCATCGTACGTTTTTTTTTAAATTTAAGGATTTCCGGGATAAGTACTAAACTTAATAACTGCATTCATGATCCAGTTCCTATTTTTTAAAGATTATTTTTGAATTAAAAAAATGAAAGCTCGACGTGCGACCTTTCACGAAAACATACCGGATTTAAACCAGGAAGAAGGAAGATAGATTTGATAAAAAGGGTGTAATACGATATAAATGCTAAAAAGAAAATTAAAATTTGTATATCTAGACCTTTTTTTTTTCTTCCAGTATGTTTTTTGTTGAAAATTAATTTTTTCAGGAGCCGATTAGGTGACAAGTAATAAGTAATGAGTGTTATTATTCATTCAAAATATTTCCCCGATTCTGATTGGCTAAAAGCACTCGTTTAATTTACCATAACCAGTTACTGATGACCAAATTTGGAAGAATTTTGTGTTTAGCGAGGAAATGACGTCAAAAATGCAGCGTTCTTGCAGGTTAATGCACCGTTAACCGAGAAGACCTGGGGACGAGGTTGAGTTGTTTTGGTTGTGAACTTGAAAAATGGCGGACGTTTCACTCGTTTCAAGAGGAAGAACTAGGCGAAAAAATAGCTAAAAACATGGCAAGAACAGCAAGAAGACAACTCCAAGGGTGACATCTGCTATTTGGAAAATATTTGCGGAACTGAACAACCCTAAACGTGCACTATTGAAGATGAACTTAACATCGATGGATCGATGGAGGTAAGCATGTTTTAGCCATGTTTTTAAACTAAGAATTATTTTGAATGAAAAATAAAACAATTTTTGAATTCGGCTTTCGTATGATATGAAGAATTATGGAGATCTCGGAGGGTGTTATCCGTCGAGGCCGTAATAACACCCTCCTCGATCTCCATAATTCTTCATAAGATACTCAGCCTCATTCATTAATTGTTAAATAATTAATCGGCTCCTGATTTTTTTGACCTACAGATTATTGCAACTTTTGGTTAGATCCTATATGTAAGTTATAACTGGAAAAAAAAAGAATGGCAATCATGTACTCACAGGAGAGGATAAACTTGATTATGATTAATTTTGTCCATTTCCTGCTCCTTAGCAAGACCTCTCACCCGTTGTTCCTTGTTTTTTCTTCTTCCTTCTCGTTCTTCCTTCTTGGCTCAGCGGTCATGCGCGTCTTCTCGTCACCAGCCCAAGAAGCGAGGTGCCTAAAATAGTCTACTCTTGTTCTGCAAGTGCAATGTATGTTTCAGGGTATTTACTACTGGAGTCACAGCAGAATTTCTAGAGAGCGAACGTGAGCACCGCGGAGGCGAACACTGATGAATGCCAAAGGCGCGAACTGATAGGGAATTCCGGGGGCATGTTCCCTCGGAACCTTTTTGAGACTCTCTAAAGGCATAAAACTCCTGTCGGTTCCCTGGGCCAAAATTGATAAGGCGAGAAGTTCTCAACCCCCTGCACTGTAAATACAAATACCAAATCATCCGAATGATTTATACTTCAGATGATAATTAAAGGCAAAAAAGAAAAGAGTCTTTACCGTAAATCCTCTATTAAGCCAGCTAAAACCAGCCTCGTACCCAGGCCTGTTCGCGCTATCCGAGTGACCAGAGGAGGCTTGGAACAGAGCGCGATAGCGCGAGGCCTAGCAAAAAATGGCAAAAAAGTCCCAGATCGACGAGAAAAAGTCCCAGATGATTTCTCGACGAAAATCCTTTGTTTTCTGCGACGATCACGGAATATTTCGGACTCATGAGATTAATACATCCCTTCCGAGCATCTTTGGACCGTTTCAACTGATAGCAACGAAATGTGGCGGGCATGTTTTCCCAAAAACACTGGTAAGTTAAGCATATCGTTTACAGTCTTGTTCGCTACACGAAGCTAGAAAAAAGTTTCTTCGTAGTTGGGCATGGGACGATCACTGTACACTGTATGTACACTAGTATCAAAGGCTTCATTTTCATTGAACAAAATGGGCGTTGATTTCCTAGTTACAGGGCTATAGTGGGCTTATTTTGCCTTTGTTGTTCGAATTGTTGGTAGAAAAAAATCACGAGAATCATTTACACGGTTTCGCGCGAAAAGCAAAAAAAAAAAAAAAAAAACACTACATACCATTTTCAGCTGTTTGAATATGCTTTTTGCTCTTTATACTAACTTAATACCTTGAACTTGTACCTTGCAGCTCCCAGTTCATGCAGAACATTCTAATAGTCTATTTTGAAAATAGCACCAGTAACTCATGGAATATTCGGGTGTCTTAATTTTACCTGATTTTTAATGATATGACTATCATTCTGTCCTTTATATGATTGCGACTTAAAGCGATTTTACTTGACCCATGAAACATTTAATAACAACTATTGCAAAATATAGCTACAAATAAACAAAAGAAGACAATAGAATAAGTGCATGATAGTGCTTAGTATTCTACTTCCTGTTTCATGCGTTAAGTAAAATCACTCTGAAGGAGTTTGCAATTTTAGAGATGGGAAAATTTTGGATAGTTGACACTTAATCTTAATTTACCTGCCTGACAGGCATAATTCTCTAGGTATAATCTCTAGGTATTTGATGGCAAACGTTGATTAAAGAATCCCAACCTATTTCCGACGCTTTTTTTCATTTCTTCAAGAATCTTGGCTGAAGTCGCATTCTTGGCGCCGCCATTTTGGATTTGCCATTATTTGCCAGGCGTCCTAGGCGAATTTTCCCGACAAGCTTGACAGGTGACGTCACATCCGAAATCGCCGAGGACGACTGGGAACGAGGCTGAGCTAAAACTACACGGAAAGGAAAGATGTCGAAAGAAGGATTTGTGGTCTAACTTGGGAATCAAACTCGGGACCTCCCACACAGAAGGCCACGCACCCGAACCAACTTTCCGGACCGAATGTTAAGTTGGGCCTCAAAAGAAGCCCTCTTTACGCAAAGAGGACCACATTAATGAAATTGTTAATTGTAGTGTTCAATTTCATTCACTTCTTTTCCCTGCCCGCTAATGCCAAAACGTTAAGCCAAAACGTGAAAGAGATTTCATGCGCATGTTTTTTTGCATCCTCTGATCTTGCATTCCATTCAAACAACTTACAAATATACTGGCTATGTCTCATTCTAACAGATTCATCCGTGAACGAACGGCGGTTATCAGTCATGTCCATGAAGTTCTCTTTTGCTTGTCTTTTTCTCCTGGTGGCTGCCTGCCAAGGAAAATCGGTAATGTCAACTTCCTTCCCACGGTCTTCGTACTCGTAGGGACGTCGAGCTGGAGACACAACAACGCTAACTGAACCAGTTAGGCAGTGTTGCAAAGATCGAGACATATCCACATTCCGAAACCACGGGCCGATTGAATTCCTGCCAGAAAAGAGCTATGTTGCAATCCTGGGGGGGGGAAAACTTTTTTTTTGGGGGGGGGGACTTTTTGGCCTTACAGTTTTAGTAGCGAAAAGCTCCGGCTTTGAAAACCAAAACAATGGCCGCTGAATCGCTTTTTGCTAGCTAAAGTTGTTTGGTCTCGATATTTTTGACCAACTAGTTGGATTTTACTAAAATAATTATTCCCCTCGCCCTCATGGCCTCTGAGTCAATAGCCCATTCGGCCTTCAGCGTCATGGGCTATTGACTCAGAGCCTATTAACTAAACTGCTAAACGGCACCAAAACCAGCTTTAGGCGCGCACTGATTTCAAATGACTGTCACTTATGTTAAACAAAGAATTGTGGGTAAGGAAAAAATAGGGAGGGGGAGGGGAGATAGTAATTCTGTCTACATCCACTTCTACAAAAATCGCTTACCACAAAACAAGCGCAAAAAAAAAACGACCTAAGCAAACAACACAGAACAAGCTATCAGACAGGGGAAGTTGAGAAAAATTACAAAATGTTTTTCTAACCCGGTTTTCATAACTCTAGGTATAACTATAAGAAGATAATAAATGAATAAATAAATAAATAATACAGTAAGATATAATAACAAGATCACATGTTATTAATATTCATGAACAAAGCGGGACCGGGGAAACATGTAAAAGTCCTGATAATCGAAAAGTCCAGATAATCGAGGTGCGAATAATCGAGGTTCGACTGTAATAGAAAATGAAATGATATTTAATGGAATGAAACGAAACGTGAAACCGAGTTAATCAGAGAGCCGGCAATAAACGGAAGAAAAACCTTGACTAGATAGATAGATAGATAATCTTTATTTATCCACGGTACAAAATTCGCCAGCTTTAAAAATGCCTAATACTAATATAATAAAAATATTTAAATAAAAAAGATACTTTCCACGAATGCCGTGCCTTACAGTTCTTTGAGTAATCGTTTAAATTGCCCAAGGGACTCTGCTTCCCTTAAGTTACAAGGAAGACTGTTCCAGAGAATGGCGCCACTATAGCTGAAGCTGTTTTTGTAATAGTTTGTGCGCGGTAATGGAACATTGAGTTTATTTTCAGAGTCCCTTAGGTTATATGCGACTTCTCGCCTTTCAAATTTAGAACTAAGATAGTTTGGAGCCAACCCGTGCAGAGACCTGTAAACCATCGTAGCTCTTTGAAATTGTTGCTGGCAAGCTAGGTTTTTCCACCCTAGAAGTTTGAAAAGGTGACCAGCATCTACGTCATAGCTTGAGTAGGTCAAAACACGGGCTGCTCTGTTTTGTAGCTTTTGAACCTTATTCCGTAAGGTTATTCCACAGTTTCCCCAAACAATGTTGCAATAATCAAAGTGTGGCTGTATTAAAGCTTGATATATTAGTTGTAAGGTCGCCTGAGGGACAAAGTGCCTTGTTTGTTTTATGGCCCCAATACCAGAAGCGACTTTCTTTGTTACTTTCTCGATATGGCCACTCCAATCAAGTCTGTCATCGATGGTCACTCCAAGTGATTTTGCAGTAGTAACCTGGCTAACTTGAAAATCATTAATTGCAAATGTCGGGGACTCTGTGAGAGTACTTAGCCTCTGCCTAGATCCGATAAGCATAAATTCGGTTTTAGTCATATTTAGAGTAAGTTTGTTTGCTCTCAGCCAATTGTGAACATTTTCTAAATCTTGATTTAGATGCAACTGAATATTGTCTGCATTATCACCTGCGTATGTAAGGTGGGTGTCATCAGCGTACATCCTCGGCTCACAATTTGAAAGACAATTTGGAAGATCGTTGATGTATAACAGAAATAGTAATGGACCTAAAATCGTGCCCTGGGGAACACCACAACTTAATAAACAGCTTTGAGAGAGCGATCCGTTGATGGAACACATTTGAGTACGATTCTCTAAATATGACTTAAACCATTGGTGCGCGTTACCATATATGCCGTAATTGCTTAATTTTGATAACTGACCGTGGGTAAGATCAAACAAAAGACTGACCAATCACAGCACACTTCCAGATCTGGGAAGTGCACTTTGAACCTTGGGAAATTTCCCTCTTGACTCCAGAAAAGACCCGAAGGTCTCATGAAAGGTGAAGGCCTTACAGTTTAATTTAGAATCAAACTACTCACTACAGTTAAATCACACGCCTTCGTACTAGAGGCTGCTCTCACAATCTCATTGAAAAAAATGACTTCTCAGGTTAAATGCGCTGAACGGAAGTCGGCTTTACCTCAAAATCATAAAGTGTGAAAAAAAATTCTGCCTTTTTTTCAGTTAAAATGTGCAACACTATGAATGCACCTACAAGAACCAAGTACAGAGGGGTAAGTTTCACATTGCGCAACAAACAAAGAAAGTATCCACTCTTGCAATAATCACATTTGCTCAGTCAAAACATTTGCTCCAGAGCATAATCTACCCGTCAGAGAAAAAAAAATTATTGGAACCACCAGCATTTTGACATGAGGTAAAAGTCGAGTGTTGCCTACCGACCCCCCGTTTACACTTGACATCTTATCCAGCCTTTACAGGGAGAAATACATGTATACAAGAAGCCAACACTTATTTCCTACATTCTTGTCCAGAGCAAAAATCTTTGGTCACGTATCACTCTCTAGCAGCTGTCTGCCGAGCTTGTACGTCGTGTTAGACTTTAAAACAGTTGTTTTTTTCTCAAATACGATTTCTCAAAATAGGGACTGTTTTGCAGTCTAATAGCCTGCGTAGCAGGCGCGTGGGTCCAAGAAAGAACGGGCGCGCGAAAGGGAGACACGCCAGGAGAGAGGGAGTGCCTGCCCGGAAGGCCCACGCAAATTGTTTCAACACGCATTCTGTGTCTGTGAGTGCGGACACTTCCAATTGATTGAGAGGCTCCCGAGGGAAAACGTAATTGCTCTGGGCGAGAAAACTGTCAATCAATATTACATGGACAACGTAGTGAAGGTCTTATATTACACCACCAGCTTCAGACACTACTAAATGGTATAATCGAAGTTCAAGTCTTCTTCTGCGTGGGAGGCTTATTAGGAGTATATGTTTCTGTCACAAAGCCATGTCGTCGGAACTCCAATTCGCAACTTATTTCCCATGTTGCTTCGGCTAAGTTCAGAGCACGTTGCTTGGGATGCGAATATTCGTAATTCTAAATTAATCATGGCAAATTCAAGCTTATTTTGTTGCTAAAAGCTTTCTTCAAGCGACTTAGTGACATTTTAGGGGGAAGACAATTTTCTTGTACAGGTTTTTCAGCGTTTTTGATTAGCTCAAAGTGTAATAACCACTCTCAATCGAGCACTACTGCGGACCACTTCCACCGTACATCTTGTCCTTGAACTCAAATGCCCAGAGTCAGTCACGTTAGCCTGTTCCAGGCGCTCAGATAGTGGGGAGCGGTGCGAAGTAAAAAGGAGCGCGAAAAAAATAAAAGCGAGGGAGGGTGAGGGGTGAGAGAGGGTTCCCGCACCTCTCTCCCCAGTCCCCCTCTACTTTTCATCGCTTTCTTTACTTCGCACCGCTCTCCACTATCTGAACGCTTGGAACAGGCTACAGTCACGTACGTTAGTTCTTTGAGACCAGCGCAGACAGTGCCTAGAAGGAAAAATGAGCAGGAAAGATTTCATGAGGGAAAAGGAATCGCCTGCAACTATTTTCTTTTGGTTGGGTAGTCGATACCAGACCTGTTACCCGACTACTCAAGACGGAACGGCCCGTGCCTCTCGTTGCCATCGCTATCCCTTCCTCGCGCGATCTCTCGAATAGCCAGAAATTTATCCACGGTTTGATAGGGTTTTCTCTAAATTCAACCCCCTTAATACGGACACCCGTTAATGCGGACAACGGAAATTTGTTTCTTGCCCAATCAACATATCGTCATAGAAAGTCAACCTCGCTAATGCGAAGTCATTTTGCCAAGTCTGTGTACTGTCAGTAACAAGCCTTTCCCTTTCGAAGGTGCCTTTCAGATGATAGCATGTTGATGTTCCCAGCGCCACAATGACACCGGATAGGATGAATTGTAGACGGCAAAATTAAGACTATTTTGGCATCAAACGAGTTATGAAGAAAACGGTTTTTTTATTAATAACATGACCCTTTTAATGATACCCTGGATGCCAGCTAGGTTATTTTTCTTCATCCTATTGTACGTACATGTATTTCGAGAACGGACCTCTAGAGCTAGGGTAGCTTTTAATAATGTTTTTTCTATGGCCCCTCAAGTGTCCGTAAATGAACGGGGTTTGACTGTACACCGTTAAAGCTCCTGGAGAAAAGTTACTTAGCTATTATCACCCATCCAAGGAAAGAAACATGTCTAATTAAGTGTGTTAATTATTCTTTATGCTTGATCAGTTATTTGTTGTACGTTACTTCATTACTTGTCAGTATCACAATGCATATGATTATAAGCGGCAATGCTTAAAAAAAAAAGTCAGCAGAGTTTTGCTACTGAACTTTGAATTGAACCACGCACAACAGCATAACGATATAATAAAATAATAAAATAATAAAATTATCCATAGATAAAATTTCAGCTTTCCTGAGAGGGTAAAAATATCTCTTGACGCCAGAATGAAAAATAAGTAATTCCTTTTAACATGAACGAAATTCACGAACCCTATAAACATAAATAATACCTAATGAAGATCCACACGTCTTAATCAATTTCACAATTTCCTGAGGGCACAGTTCTTGTTCCCACTTGCCTTTGAATTTATAAATAAGTACGTATTTTAGCAAGAAACGATTCATGCATTTCTTCTGTGTTCTTCTTCCGCGAAAGTTTACAATTTCAGCGCTGTCAAGATGATCAAGTTCGTTTTTATCTGTGTTTCCCTGGTTAGTGTCAACTTATATTTCTCCCGAGCGGGAAGTACAACGCAAAATCAAGTAAGACAATGGTCAATTTCTTTTATTTACCATAAGAATTATTTTTTTCACAGCACGATCTATTTAATACATCTTAGAACTACGGTCGTGAAAAACACTTTTAAAACCTTTCAGAGAAAGATGGCAAACAGTACTTGAATTAGTTTTATCATTATTATCATTATAATTATTGTAATTATTATTATTTTATTTTAAGACTAAAACTTTCTACGCTGATGTTAAACAGCAAATGGATCCTGGACAGGTTTCTAGCAATAAGGTAAGAACTTTTTTAGCGTAAAAACACATCAAGACTTGAGAACAAACAAAGAGAACGAATAGGTGAAGTGAAGGGCCGCCCTTCCTAGACAACGTACGTTATAAGGCAGAAAGACATAGCAAACCGAAAGAAATAAATTAAGAGATATCAATTAAATATAAAAAGGGAGATACCCAGGCTAAGGGATCGTGAAACAGAAATAATCAGTACAAGAGAGAATGAGCACAGAACCAATAATAGCTCATTCTCTCGTGGGCGAACTTCGGATGTTCGGATCGATCGTGCCTGACAGAGGGCAGATGGACAGACAACGAAGTCGATGTAAATGATAAGCAATTAAAATATTCTCAGAGACCACGTACCGGCATTAGATTATAATGCTGTAGATCTAGTCCAAGTATAGTTACAGGCAATTTGTTTATGCCATTTAAAGGAGAAACCATGCCAAGAAAATGCCAGCAACTTGAAACCGAGATCTTGCGTAGACCATCTAAAGAATGGCGCAGACAAGTGCTGCTATTACAAGATTTTCGATGCCGCAGGGAATGGATTCACTGTGTACTGTGACATGGAAACAGAACCTGGGGCGGCTTGGACACTTATCACGTCTTGGAGCCTGAAAAACAACCATTTCGCGAATTTTAGGTACTTGTTTAGATGTGCTAAAGATCGGCGATAAGTTAAAATATTATTTATGCCCCTTGCTCGCTTGCCATTAAACCATGTGCTGTACAATGTGCATTGCTAGGGGTGAGCTCGGTTTGCTGGGAGAACTGAACGGACACCATTATTTGTCGTAATTTGGCCACTCAGTTAAGTGGCCGTTTATTGATAATCCCAAATCAAATTACACAAAAACCGGAAATAAAAACCTCATCCCAGCAAAGGTGAGGGCAAACAAAATGTTTGCCCTGCACCGAAGCTGAACTGAAAGAGGCCTGAAAATCACATGTTCGGATGTTTAAGTATCTACCATTGTAAGTCCCGGATGTACCCATCCGGGATACTAAAAAACGCCGCGCAGGCTGCATAAAATAATTTATTCCCCTTGGTAATAAATGTCATTTCTTTAAAATATTTCCCCGTTTTTGATGGCTCTAATCCCCTGGCTAGTGTTACTCGGAAGAAGTTTGATGTTCAAAACATTACACTCGATGTCAATCGTTAATTCACCGACAAAAAAGGGATGCACAGATCTCATGCAAAGAATCGGAGTGGTGAGTCAGCTATTTTGGCAGTGCAGAGCTAGAGAAAATTACGGAAAACTTTTAAAATCCTTGTGCGAAGAAGAAATAGTCAAACTACTGCCTCAAAAACGTAGAAAGAAGATACAAAAATCAGCTCACGGATGACAAAACCACGGTTTGTTTAAATCTCTTCGCCTTGTAAAATTTGTGCATTCCCTAATTTGATTGATAATTTGGTTAACAACAAAATTTGGCTGTTTCTTGGTGTTGTGGAAACTATTGTTGGTTATCTCGAGTTATCTCTTGTGTTGTGGGTATTCTTCATTGTCTTTTCAATCTTTTGGATTACTTCATTTGGTGATTGCACCAAGAAACACCCTAAAATTTGGATACATATGAGATGCAACTTTACTTGAATTTCTTGTTACCGACAGACAAACACCCTTGTCAGTCAACAATCCAGCGAACGAAAACTCCCCCAACTGGTTCCTCTACCGGCTGACAGTGGACAGAATGAAGTCACTGAGGGACGTATCCACCCACTGGCGAGCCACGTGCAGTTATGACAAGTACGGTATCAATAACTACAAAGATTACATCCGTGGAAAGTTTGCGGAGGCCGACATCTTTGCCTTCCTTGGTGCTGGTGTTTGCCTTAAGACTGAGCTTGTCAACATTCGTGGTCACACTGGAATTCACAAGACAGCCAAGTTCTAGCAGGTTATTGGTACATACTCGCCTCCTGTTATCGACAGTTCTTTAAAGGTTGCCAGTTTGATCCCACCGTTGGGGCAGTAAGAAGTGAGGACAACTTTGGTTATTACGGCATTACAAACCCCAAGTTTACTTGTACAATGAATGGCGACTCTACCACGCAGTGGTGGTTCGGTAGCTATCAGTAGTACGCAGGTCATTCCGCATAAAAACTCTGCATCGTCCCTCTTTCTTTGTAATAATCTTTGAGTGGATAGTTTTAACGTTGTTAAAGCCAGTGTGTTTCTGGTATAAAAGGTATCTAAACATTAGAAAGGAATTAGATCTACAATTATAACTAGTTTCCAGTGCTTATATGTCTCAGCTTGATTAAAGGGAATGAAAACTCAACCCATCCAAGTAAGTGTCTGGTTTAATAATACAATTTTAATGCGATGGCTAAGAAACGTTGCAAAGAACAACAGATTTCATTTGGCATAATGTGAAATATTCCGTTTTTTTATTTTTAATCCGAAGAAAGGAGTTGCTCAACACTTTGTTTAAATTCGTTCTATATTTTGCCTAGGCGGGGGATAACCCATTTGCCCCTGGAATTTTTTCTAGTGAGTGAAGCCGTTTTCGGTTCACTTTCTGGCCAAAAAGAACCGTAACTATTCAAGCCGTTGTTTGCAAGTTGAAATAACTTCGCCGCCTATTTTTCTCAGTCCTTAATAATTAGAGCCTTAGCAGTTCAAGCCTGTGCATAGCACAAAATTTCACGAACCCGTTTACAACAAAAAAATGTTCACTGCCTCCTAGACTTTTCAGTCCTTTAGCTTTCCCTTCTATCTATTTTCACCTTTAATAAGCTAGTAATCTCCTTTTTGGCTTTTGATGGACATTTCAATACTAAGCTGTATAGCTCTCAGTTCGGTAACTTCAGTCAAAGTCCTTCGCTTCTCATTTCCGGTTACGGTAGAAGGACTTTTATTCCCTGCCAGCCTCCTCCTCAGGCGCTCCGTTTTTCGCTTGGTAGAGGCGAGCGCGAAACGCGAGATGGCAGGCTGTTTCCTTCCCGCCTTGGTTTGCGCGCACATTTTCATCTAGAGAGAGACGTCTGGGTACGAGGCTTATTTAAGGGGCAAATTTACAGGAGGAATTTTCCTCCTGTAGGTTTTATCCAATCATGAGCAGATTTACTGATGAGCAGTCAATCAAACCCGATCACACCACATGAAAAGTGACTTTTTATTAATAACACAACTAAATCCATGTAAAACTACTGATGGAAAGCTCAAGCAAAACGTTTTCGTTAAGAACAGCTCGTTCCCGTTTTCATCAATAATCAACGCGTTTTGGCATGTATCCAGTTGTTAACAAATCCTCAGAACTTCATCCAGCGAGTGTGAGTTCATCTTCTGGCCCCCATAAAAAGGTAATCCATGACAGTCTTGGATTCTAGATTTCACACTGTGGATTCTAGCCTCCCATGCAGACATGCAAGGGGTTCGTCACGCAGGATCGCGTGACGAACCCCTTAAGAACGTCTCCTTGGGAGGCTATGTGGATCCCGGGTTCCACCAGCAAAAAATTCCCAAACAACATGGGTGTCATGTTGTTGCACAGACACAGGGCTATCATCTGGGGTGCATTTGGGGTAGTCTGGTTAAATTCCAGGGAGTGGGGTTGTTCTAAAGACTATGCTTTGTGCGAGAGTGCGGATTTGCTGAGTTTTTGTACCCGAGCTAAAAATTGCCCTTAAAAGGCCTTATTTTCCAGATCAATGAGAACTTCACTTTTGTTCCCTTCAAGACAGACGATCCTATCAAATGAAAGCTTATGTATTCAATAATTTCTTTTTGAGGTGAGATTTTACTTTTCAAGTAACAAGGGCCATTAAATCCCCAATCAGTGCGAGAGACTGACATATTTTAGTAAAGCCCCGGTTCTTCAAAAAACCAGGTATAATTACATTGATGATTATTCGAGAAAATAAAAATATTGATCAATTTCCGACTCCGAAACATTAACAAATTTGGATGCTATTTTTAAAACTGCTAGCTAAGTTCAATGTTACAATCACCGCGCGGTGATTATAGCGTGATAAAGCGAAGCTCCTAGCCAATGATGGCGCTCTATTTTCGATAATCATCAATGTAAGTATACTAAAACCAAATAATAGCATGATTTGTGCGTGATCTTTGGTATAAATACCACTCGTGATACTTAAAATTGTTTCAAAATTCACTCACCTCTAACGGCTCGTGATCGTGAAATTACGAGTGACAATTTCGAAATATCACCACAAATCATGCCATTACCTATACAAATACCGTATAAAGTTCCTCTATAAAAGTGCACTTCAGTCGTTTTTGTTCACGTTCAGAAAAATGTTGCCTTGTGAGTCAAATATCAAGAAGAGATCATGCCTTTGTTGTGAAGTATTTGTATTGATAATAGCATGATTTGTAGAGATATTTGCCATAAATACCACGAGTGATATTTCGAAATTGTTATACGTAATTTCACAAGCCGTTAGGCGAGTGAAATTTGAGACAATTTTGAAATGTCACAAGTGGTATTTATGCCAAATATCGCGTACAAATCATCTATTATTTGTTAATAATACTACCCGCAAAAGGTTTGTAATTTTCACATGTAGGTAATTCAAATTAAGCTGAAATACCACTGCTCTGAGCCAATCAAATTGCAGAAATTTCTCATGTACTAGTATAATAAAAGTTATTTTTAAGACGGATCTATCTTATCTTTTAAGCTTAGTTTTTGTTTCATTACGTCTTGTTTTTGACCACGTACTGTTTTCCTGTTTTGATCTTTTGTTTTTACTTGTACTTGAATTTATGCTTAGCTCGCGAATATACTATATATATAGATATTCAATAGAGCAAACCTGTTGCAATATAAGCGATAAGATATTCAATAACGCTCTTCTGGTCAGCTAACCCAAACATGTCCAGCTTTGGCTATAAAAACCGCTACTATACTTTAACTAGTAAGTAGAGAAGAGTAGAAAAGTAGAAAGGAGTTAGAAGAGTAGGAAGATTAAGAAGAAGCAGAAGTCAAGACGAATAAAGGCCAAGATGTAAATCAGATTCCTGGTACCTCATCGTGTAGCGAGCGAGTTGCTCGAACACACCCCCACACCTTTATGCTTGCTTGAATTAAGGCGGGGAGTGGGGGGGGGGTTGCTGGGGGTTGGGAGAGGGTAGTAAAGGTTTTGACAAATGATCGAGTTGTCTACAGTCGAGGATCTTTATGAAGAGTTTTACTTCAACATACAACACCGTGAGGTCAACTCATTCACTGGCCACTAACCAATCAATGAACATCAAACAAAATTATGGTTCAAGTTAGGCCTTCTGGGAAACTGCCAACCTATGCCTTCCCTAACTCAACGTTAACGCTTACTTCTCACTTGGGGCAAAATATTTTGGTTAGGGGAGGGGTAGGTTGCAAGCTTCCCAAACACCTAAGTTGATCAGTATCTGCATTCTTCAATTCGCTGTATTGCCCTTCACAAGAACCGCCGAGTATCAGGTGAAAGGACAAAGTGCACTTAAGTTTAAAGCAGATAAGGTATGAGCAGGAGCCCATGGCTCCGCCTTGAAAGTAACCAATATAGGCCCTAAATGTGATCATTATCTAGCTGTATAAAGGCAACGGGATCAACCCTTCTATCTCACTAGCATTGGAGGCTTACTAGTGGGTAAGTATTCTATCAAGATTCTCTGAGGGAACAAGATTCCCTCAGAGATTAGAAAACTGCCTCGTTTAAATGTTTTTAAAACTCCAATTCATTGGAAAGATTATTTTAATACACCATGACCCATTGTAACTCTTATTATTAATAATGTAAGTTTTTGTATTTTTAACATTATAGTCAATAGTTCCTTAGAGTATTTTAGTCTAGTTTTAAGCACGATTCCTAGGAAGACCATATAAAATGATACGATTTCGTGTATAAATAAAGATTGATGATGAAGCCTAAAAATAAGGGATAGCTAATTTGGTCATCATATTTCTTAAATTCAAACACATGTTCTTCTTCAAGGGTTTTCCTTCCTTGTTTTGTTTTCGTTTAGGTAGAAAAAATTGCGAGCAGTAAACAAGTTGAATCTTACATTGTAGCCGATCGAGCCTTAACTAGGCAATTCTGAATTCGAAAAGGGTTTCTCAGTGTCTTACATGTACGAACTGTCATCCTCAAAGTCAATCATCACACTTATACTTCTATGTTCGAGCTGGCCCTACGTTTTATTCTATTACTCTATAAGGCCATACTGTTGCATATTGTTGTGAAGTATTTTGAAAGTTATTTTTAAGTCGGATCTATCTTATCTTTTAATCTTAGTTTTGTTTCATTAAGTCTTGGTTTTGTCCACGTACTGTTTTCCTGTTTTGATCTTTTGGTTTTACTTGTACTTGAATTTATGCTTAGCTCGCGAATTTACTTATTCCCATATTAGGAATGTTAGTCGCTTAGCATTGTCAGATGTTAGTTTTCAACAGGTGGTCGTGTTTGTGGTGTTAGAGCTGACCTTCAGTGGTTCTTTGGTACTTGTCAGTTGCGGCTGTGCGTAGGCTAATCTTTTCCCTAACAATAGCAGACCTGTTGCAATATAAGCGATAAGATATTCAATAGAGCTCTTCTGGTCTGCTAACCCAAACGTGTCCAGCTTTGGCTATAAAAACTGCTACAGCATAACTATACTGAACTAGTAAGCAGAGAAGAGTAGAAAAGTAGAAAAGAGTTAGCAGAGTAGGAAGATTAAGATTGTTAGCAGAAGTCAAAGAAGAATAAAGGCCAAGATGTAAATCAGATTCCTGGTACAGTGTACCTCATTGTGTAGCGAGCGAGTTGCTCGAACACACCCCTACAATATGTATAAAAAATAAGATGTCAATTGCGACCAGAACTACTGGATGCTTGTCTGTCTAGTATTAAAGGGCCATATAGAACTTTCAATTGTTGTTGTTTTTTTTTTGGAGCATTAGACATAATAGTTCATACTGCAAAGAGACCTAAAAATTGTTCATGTGCAGGGACCGCGGAGCAAGGTGAAAAGTGGGAGGGCTGACAATTGAAAATAGTTTTTTCATATTGAAAATCGAAAAATTTCTAACTATGGGTTATTGCATTTAATATTCGCACCCCCCCCCCGCCCCGGTTGAGGAACCATGGAATTCTCCAGGGGTAAGTTATAAAAATTGAGGATTTCTTTAGGGGTAGAAATAGAGTAAACAAATATGGAATTCTTTGGGGGTGAAGCCTTAATTTTCACAAAATTCTTCAGGGGTAAACCCAAATTTTTCAGGGGTATGACCCAATTCTTCAGGGGTAAACCCATGTTTTACGGAAGTCTTCAGGGGTGAATGCAATTTTAGCCAATCTTAAGGGGTAAGATGAAAAGGTAAGTCCTCAACCGGGGATACGGATTTTAAATGCAATAGCCCTGTGGCCGTTCACTGTTCAAGTAATGTAATTCTTTTATATTTCATTGATTCGAAAGGAGAAAGACAAAACATAAAACTTTTATCAACTCAAAACAAATACTCACCTTTGTTTGGCTTGAAAAAGCTAGTAATAATCTTCATTTCGTCTGATAAAACTGATAAAAAACTCTGGCGGAGCTGGAAGTACAAAACATGCTGCCGAACGAAGCGAAGGGGTGGCCAAGGCAATTGCCAAGGCATGGCGTTTGATCAAGGGGCAAGTCGGCCCCAGGGCACAATTACCGCGAAAAGCACCGGAGCCCCACAAAATGCCTGGCGTTTGAAATTAAAGAAAATACAGAGAATATAGCGGAATATAGACGGAAAAAAAGTTGTTTCAAGTCTTTTTTTTAATTTTAATTATTTTTCTTTTTAGCGCAAAAAGTGGGGGCGGGGGCGCAAAAAAGTGGTGGGGCCGCGGCCCTACCAGCCCCTCCCCCTCCGCGGTCCCTGATGTGTACTCACCAAAATGATCAAATAAACCAAAAACTTGGTTTTATTTCGGTCAATTGGCAAACGTAAAAATATTGAAAAATCAGTTTACATTTTCTCAATCCCTTGACTGAGACTTGAGAACCCTAGTATGGGAGTTGCTGTATACCTGCGGTGTTTCTGCAAATTCACTGCACTTTTCGTTTTCGCTTTTTAGTGAACTCACGGGGTGTCCGACAAGTCCACTCCGTTATCCTATGACAGTGCAGGAGGCCATCATGAAGTTGTGTTTAGTTTGTATTTTTCTTCTTGCTGTTACTTGCCAAGGAGCAATGGTAAATAAGACAATGATGCCTCCTTCGGTTTATCAACAATATTAATTTTACAATACACAATTTCTGGGAAACATAATCCAGTTACCCACTTCCTTTTTTTAGGAAGAAATGGGGAGAAGACTGCTTCCCCCCCCCCCCCCTCAGGGGCTTGAGATATAATTTTTGGGCATACAAAAATCCCTACCCCTGCCAGGAGCTGATTGACCCTACTTATGAGCTCGGCTGGGGGTCAGGGGAGCAATTGAGGGAGCGGGTTGGAAGAAAACATCCCCGTACTCGACCCAGCGCTCTTCAGGGCTGCCTGTATCACAGATTGAAAAAAATAATTGTCATATATATTCACCAGGTTTAAAATTCACCATCTCGTCTCAGTCATTGCGTATAAAATCATATACGAATTACCGACCCCCAGGGGTAACAGGCTTTGATGAATTTAATTGCAATGTGCTTTTGTTCACGACTTGATATAAGATTCAAACAAAAGAAAAGTTAAAGGAAGAATGGAAAGAAGTTGCGGTCTAGTAGAAAGAAGGACACACCCAGAGCTTGAGCTTGCATTTGTCTCCCGCCCACTCTATTATAAGTAGCTTCTGTCTTTGTGATAACGCCTCCCTAGTTTAAGCCAAATGACTCGCTAAAGTACATTTTTCTAACTTTTTCTACTTTATGTCCCTAAGACTTACAATATTAAAGATGCTGTTAAAAAACAAATGGACTCAGCACAGGCTTCTCGCAGCAAGGTGAGACGTATGTTATTACACAGTGAATAATGAAATAAAAGACCAGACAGACAGACAAACAAACAGACAGACTAAACGTACACAGACAGACAGACCGTGAGGGGGGCGTACAGATAGAGACACTATAGGCACTCAGACAGATCTGACGAATAGTTAAGTGACTGTCTGACCATTTAGAACTTTTCCTAACTTGTGTCTTACTAAAAAAATGCGCTCTGAAAGACAGATCCAAAGAAGTGTCCTACAGACACTGAGATTAAGAAAGGAATAGACTATCAAATGAATAACCGACAACATGTAAAGGGAAATGAGATTGGAAGCAGCCAATTTAACAGACAAACTTTTGGTCACTTTTGAATCAATTGAGGTTGTCAGACCGATAGAAAACCTTCGATTAGGCGGTCCTTGTTCCTTTTACTTTGATTTGGGAGGAAAAAGAAGTCAAGACTGGGATATCAATGAAGAAATGACTGTCTTTGATAGTTGACAGACACATCAAATAGCCTAATGATATTGTGACTGAGTTCTGAACCTAGGGGACAGGTTGTAGGAGCTGTTAGAGGGACAGACAGTTAAATCGAACAACTACCTTGTTATTGGTAGGAAAAACCGTGCCAAGAAAACGCAAACAAGACAAAACCTCGATCATGCATAGATCACCTAAAGAATGGCGCAACGAAATGTGGCTACTACAAGATTTACGATGCTGCCGGGAGTGGATTCACTGTGTACTGTGACATGGAAAGAGAACCTGGGGCGGCCTGGACACTTGTCATGTCTTGGAGCTTCAAAAACAAGCTGTTCTCGAACTTTAGGTACTTTTCAAATGAGCAAAATGAAAGTAAAATTGCGTGATAATCGCTGTTACGGCACTCCCTGCTCCCTTTATGCTTATCTGACGTCGGAGTGTTACTCTCAAACGAGAATTGGGGAAAAAACGGTCATAGGCTGACGATACTCTTGCGTAGCTTTTTTTTTAGGGAAAACGTCTCACACCTTTTTAATAATTGCATTAAAAAACAGAAAAGGGAAGGAAAAAACAAAACAGACATAGCCATTTGTATGTTGGCTAACGGGGTCATCAAAATACTGTAACTTTGAACAATTTTGTTTTCTTTGACAGGACAACTCCCTTGTCAATCAACGATCCTGTGAACGAAAACTCCCCTAACTGGTTCCTTTACCGGCTAACAATGGCCAGATTAAAGTCGCTAAGGGACGTATCCACCCACTGGAGAGCCACGTGCAGCTTTGACAAGTACGGCATCAACAACTACAAAGATTACGTCCGTGGAAAGTTTGCGGAGGCTGACATCTTTGCCTTCCTTGGTGCTGGTGTTTGCCTTAAGACCGAGCTTGTCAACATTCGTGGTCATATTGGAATTCACAAGACAGCTAAGTTCTGGCAGGTTAAAGCTAGATACACTCCTCATATCGACAGTTCTTCAAAAGGTTGCCAGTTTGGCCCCATCGTCGGCGCAGTTAGCAGCGAGGATAACTTTGGCCTTTACCTTCATACAAACCCCAAGTTTACTTGTACAATGAATGGTGACTCTACCACTCAGTGGTGGTTCGGTGCCTATAAGTAACACTCTGGTGGATTATTTCGCGCGTAAACACTAGGCGTTTACTTTGAGTTTGGCATGCGCGCATTGTGTTGTAAGGATTGTGAAACTTTTTAACTGAACTGTGCCACCTCTTTAATACAAGTAAATAACAGATGAAGAATGGTTAGCGCAAAACAAGTAAGATGCCGCCAAAACGGTACTTTTTAAACCCACTTTTCATTGTTTTTATCTCAGCTTAAACGGACGACTATAAAGTAACAAAATGATAAATTTATAAAGTAAATAATTTCGTCAAAGGCATTTGATTCAAGTTTTTGGAATAAGTCAAGCAAAAAAGTACCATATCCACTGTTTATCGTTTCTGGTTTTTTCTGATTTAGTCTTCGTAACATGTAAAACAAATGTAGTCTCATAATAGAAATTTCTCTTTACAAAACTAAAGCGTTTTCTTCGGTCTTTTTTTTTTATTTCTTAACTTGTTACTAGTCAAGGGGCAATACGTTCGAAGTTGAAACTTGCATTCTGAATATTCGGTGTGTTTCCAGGCTCCCACATTTCGGTGTTGTTCCTGAGATAATTGTCGGACCACGTGATTAGTCCAACTGGGATTGGCCGCAGGGAATAATAGGTACCTTTAACAAGCCCAGGGGAATCTGTACGATTTGCTTCCCGTAGAATCTCTCAATTGTTTTTCGTAGGCCGGAGGAGTCGGAGGCCTCTAAGGGGTAGCAAAACATGCTAAATTCCTTTGGGGCCAGTATCAAAAAGACATTATTATTCATTCAAAATATTTCGCCGTTTCCCGATAATATTTGATCCCCCAGCTGAAAGGCCACTTGCGCGATGAAGTCTTTTTACTACTGAGACCAGAATCCTTTTTATTTTTTTCTATCTTTTCTTTTTCTTTCTGAGGTTTAGCTAACAAAATCTTTAATTTGCAAAAGAAAACAAAATCAGGGAGTAATTTTGGGAATTGAAACGAAAAATACGTTCATACACTCCCGTAGTTCCTTCGAAAACGAGACTACCAGATTCCGGACCAAAATGGCCAAAGTCTATAACCAATTTCAGACCGAATCGGCGCAAAAGCCATACCCTTTTGGGCTTCACACCCTTTATGACTTACATTTACTTGGCGACTTGGCTATTGACTCAGAGGCCATGAGGGCGAGAGGAATAACTGTCAAGTAAAATACAACTAGTTGGTCAAAAGTATCGAGACAAAACAGCTTTAGCTAGCAAAACGCGATTCAGCCACCATTATTTTGGTTTTCAAAGCCGGCGCTTTTCGCAATTGAGCTATGGAGACCCATATATTGGGAGCAGGCTTATTCTTAACCCAACTTAACTTATCTTAACGTGGGTTCGAATCCTGTTGAAGTCCCGAAATTTCAGTTTCACGTTAATTTTCAATTGCTTGAATTGCAACGACCACTGCGACGATCATATCTTAATTTAAACTTTGAATTTCCGCAGTTCACATCATCTTTATTCTAAATGAAGAGTCGTTTTAAAGGAGCTTTCTTTTCAGGATGTTGCTGTTATAAATAACTGAGTGCACGCAACTGTAAATTTGGAGAACGTTTTCTACGATGGGTATGATAACTTATTGCATGTAATCAGTAACAATAACTAAAGAACTTAGTATACAATTCTGTTGAAGGGAATAATGCCGACAGTTACGTGTTTTCCTCTCAGTATTGCAGTTAGCTGTAAAACTCACACCTTTGGATAACGGGCTTTGTTTTTAAATTAAAATATCACCAGGTTATTGAAAATCAGTTCCGCAAAGTTGGGGCGGTGATCATCTGGAGAAAAATGGTCGTGTTTTTCACATTAATTTCCCAAGACATTGCGATTTTTGTTAAAAATTAAAAGCGGTCGTCGGAAAATTTTTAGTATAAAGACAATTCTTCCAATCTGAAGAATTTTCTGAGGAAAGTTTACTACTACTTCTTGCCCTCGGGTTTTCGACTGAACCCGTCATGTTGAGTAATAGTAATAGTTTCGGATGAGACGAAAAAGGCACCTAAAATTTTCGAGAGGAGCAAGTTCCGTTAAGGCTGCAGGCATCCGAACAGAGGGCTACTCCAAATTAAGCAATGAAAAAGGCTTAATATAAAGCACAGGGAAAACTATTGGAGACAATTCTGGCAATACTGACATTGGGTCGGCTTTTAGTGCCTCTGTAATTTTGTCCACCAGTTCCTACCATTATTCCTAACCAGCTTCTCATGATCCCCTTTCCTTTTATATTTACTCTCTTTATAAATTCTTTTAGTTTCCTCTTTGCTTTATCATCCGAGAATAAAACAAAGTGAGGTCAAATTCTTCACAATAGTTTGAAAAATTCAGTGACGTGTCGTATTTATTTATTTCTATTTTAAGGACAAAATGGAGAAGTGATATCCTCCCTTGATTTTGCAATCAGAGACGCAGTAGTTTTTTGGAATCCTTTAAGGTGACTCGACCCAGTTTTTTTGGGGGGGTACCATCCTACTTTGAAGCTCTCTGGTATCCCCACCTTTACTTTTATCGTAAGTCTAACACATAGAATGGATAACATATAGATCAATCTACAATATAACATAAAATGTTTGGCGATCGGAGTAAATGTCACGTGGTTATAATGCCACGCCCCTTTGAGGTCTGAGTCGAAAATCTGCTGTTGCCGGCATTTTTTCGTGAAAATCTCTCGGCTACACATAGTGCGCATTAGTGCCTTGCGCTGAACAGAGTTTCACCAAAATCAGCAAAAAGCGCGGTCTTTGCACGCGTGCTGAACAAGAATGCTGTATAATGACAGACTAGAAACAATAGACAACTCCCAAAGCACAAACTCAGCCAAAACGCTAAAAATCTTCAATGTTTACTCAAGTTTGGGCTTATAGAAGATAATGTCACTGTTTTTCAATGACCATGAAATTCAGAGTCCGGGTAGTTAGTTAATCAATTGTGGCCCTGAAAAAATTTGAAGGAAAAAAAACTACGAATTTTTAAGAAAATGCTTTTTTCGTGAGAAGGACTCTTAAACGCTGACAAAAGTCAACAAATAGCGAAAACTATAATTTCTATATGTTTGCTTTGCTTGAAATCGCGCGCATTTACAAGGCCCTAAAGCGTTTTGCTGACTTGCAAGGACCCATCTGTTATAACGATGCCCAAAATAAAGAGATGAATCTCATAGTTTATTAGATATAATCCGTGTAAAGTTTGCTTATCATTTTCGCATAAATTATGACCTAAATTTGGAAACCGCTGAATTTCTCGAATTGGGTCTTTGCGATTTTGGTGAAACTCTGTTCAGCGCAAGGCACTAATGCGCACTATGTGTAGCCGAGAGATTTTCACGAAAAAATGCCGGCAACAGCAGATTTTCGACTCAGACCTCAAAGGGGCGTGGCATTATAACCACGTGACATTTACTCCGATCGCCAAACATTTTATGTTATATTGTAGATTGATCTATATGTTATCCATTCTATGTGTTAGACTTACGATAAAAGTAAAGGTGGGGATACCAGAGAGCTTCAAAGTAGGGTGGTACCCCCCCAAAAAAACTGGGTCGAGTCACCTTAAGCACCAACATACAAATTCTCCAGGATGGCGTTCATAGGTTTCTTGAAAACATGGTTGAGAGAATTTGTTAAAAGATCAAAGCATATTTTCTTCAGTGATTATAACATTTATTCTTAAAACCTTTCCACCTAACTATTTACTGAAATTTTTAGGAGAGAATTGATGTTGGTCACTCTTCGGAAGGGTTAAAACTATTTTACAATCATACATTTTATAGATCTAATTTACATCACTATATTTATAATCTTAAGCATTTTATTTCCGCGTTTGTTTTTGTTCTGTTCCCAATTAGCTTGTAAGCTAAATATCCTGACACGTAAATTACATAAAGTTTATTATTGTTATTAACCACATAAGCTGGTTTAGCGATGAAGCAAGAATAAACCACCAATCATGAAACGGAGAAACAACTATGTACGAAATATGTGAATTCAAGGAAAACTGGTTTTTCCAGCTGAACTTGTCTACCGAGTTGAGACGCTGCTGAAATATTCCTAATCCCCCAATTCTAGTCCAGTTTATGAACGTCTCTACTCAGTAAGGAATTTGACCTAATATTATGTTTTCCTCCCTTGCGTTATGCTTTATCTTATCTACTTCACAAAATGTCGAGTGCTTAACTTAAGTGTTTTTTTTTTTTCTGTAGCTCGATCGATCGTGATAAAGTGGTTTCAACGCGCACATAGGTAAGTACTCACCATTTACACGTCAGGACATTTCAAGATACCTCGTACACCCATTAAATCTCAGTCGGTTCGCTTCCTTTTAATGTTAAATACTTGGTAGCCACAAAATAATTGACTTCAGTCATCCACTGCTGAACATTATTTGTACTGGGATTCTGCTGTTACTGTCAGAAGCAGATTGCGCATAAAAATTGATAAAAAGTAGGCTCCCGAGTGTATGCTGAAGATTCCTTAGAGGATCTCCTTGGCCTCAGCAATCCCGTCACTGCTCACAGCACTGCTCAGAGAGCAAAATGTTGCCATCGTACGTTTTTTTTAAATTTAAGGATTTCCGAGATAAGCACTTAACTTAATAATTTCATTCATGATCCAGTTCCCATTTTTTAAAGATTATTTTTGAATAAAAAAATTGAAAGCTCGACGTGCAATCTTTCACGAAAACATATCGGATTTAAACCGGGAAAAAGGACAATAGATTTGATAAAGGTGGTGTAATTTTAAAAGATTTACGATGAAACAGTAAATGGCAGTTAATGGAGCGTGACGCGCCAGATCTCCCGGGAATGATGACTCGTGCCATGCAACGAGCCATGAATCTACAATAGTTAATATCTTTGTCGCATCTTAGTACAATGGTACGGACAGGTACCAAGGTCAAAATGTTGCAACACTGTCTAGTACGTTTGTAACATTCGTTCTGTATGGCTAGATTCAATAAATACCTCTATTCATGTCTCGTTGTACGCACCGTGTGTTGCTGCAACACTATTGTACGCCATCGTCCATTGGCTTAGCTTTAGACGTATGTCTAGCCCGGGATTTCTAGCTATAAAAAGGTTATTTTAGGCAAAATTCATCATTCGCTTAGCTGCTTTGCTTACTTAACAGTCTACTCCTAAATATTATAATTTTTTGATGGCTCGTCCACGTGTGTCGTCGAAGCCTCGCAAATCTCGTGGTTCGGAGAACCTCACGTCCCTCTCTGAAGAGGTCCTTCGCCTCCGCTTACAGACGCTAAATCTCCCCATTACTGGTAGCAAAACTGTTTTAGTCCGCCGGTTAAAAACCGCGACACATCCTCGAAAAGGTATTACATCTCGGCCATCCAAAACGCAAGCCGTAGCTAGAGCCAACACCAGTGCCCGTTCCACAAGGCCAGCCACATCTGCACACCATGAACAGCCTGAACCTGCGACCGTTCAAGCCCCTGATGCTGTTTTATCGGGTGAGGACTCCGAGGAAGAGCCGGTGGAGACCTACTCCGACCTGAATGATCCTTTGGTGGAGGACTTCGAGGAGACAACGCCTAACACAAGAAATTCCTTTACCCCTGCTCAGCTCGCCACCATTGAGAGCACAGTGCAATACTCTGTGGATCGCGCGCTTCAGAGTTTTTCCATCTCCGCGAATCTCCCTTTCATGGGCGCCACACCTCCTTACAGTGGAACACAGCCTCGACGAGCCGGAACAGCAACTCCTCTGGGCTTGCTCTGTCCGTTAGAAACGAGTTTGGAAGACAAAATCTTACGGGGAGAGTTCATTGATTTCACTTTGTTGCTCCCCGATTCCCTTACTCAACCCCAGGTCCCCGAGTTACAGTTGCGGTTGGACGACTTGTCCCCAGGTTCCCTCCCCTCCTCTCTGTCCATGTGATCGATACTTTTCACAAATGGCTGGACGCCTATACGACCTACATGCTGGTAATTGCTGCCGCGTATCCCAGGCGCTCCATCGAACTGCTGAAATACCAGCAGATAATTAGAAGGGTGGAAACCCAGTTTCAGGGCCTGGCTCGGGTCTCGTACAATGAACAGTTTCGTCGAAGGGCAGCAAACGACCTGTCGTTGAGCTGGGATCAAGTCGACTTAGAACTGTGGACAGTACTATTTTCTGGATTGGCTAAACCTCACTGTCTTACTTGCTGCAGCCCATACCACAAACAGAGTTAGTGTCCGTCAGCCGACCACTCGCGTCGCCAGCCTAAAGGACCCGTGTGCTACAAGTTCAACCGATCAAGTGGCCAACCTGCACGTTCCTGTCCCTTTCCGCACCAGTGCCGCCGTTGCCGTTCCGCCAACCACTCTACCCTCACCTGCCCCGCCAGTATCTCAAAGGACAGCTCAAGGCCTTATCAGAGTTCCAGCTCCCGCGACCGTGCAAACGATAAAGTGCAGCTACTAGCAAGGAACATTTTGCCTTCCGTATCCACCCCTATTAATGTAGCTATTTTAGAAAGGGAACTTTCCCACCATCCTAATCGCGATTTTAGTAATAGTTTAATTAACGCGTTACGCTTTGGCACGCACGTTGGGTACACTGGTCCGGAAAAAAATCGAGTCTCCCGTAACTTAATCTCCGCGGTTCAGCACTCTAAGGTGGTATCCTCTAACCTTACCAAGGAGATCTCGTTGGGCAGGGTCGCCGGGCCTTTCCCTTCCCCTCCATTATCACATATGCAGTGCCATCCGTTGTGCGTGGTCCCCAAAAAACATTCCTCAGATTGGCGCACCATTTACCATCTATCTTATCCGGAGGGGGACGGTATTAATGATTACATACCTAAGGGGCCTTATGCACTTCAATATGTTAGGGTAGATGATGCTATTCGCATCCTTTTGCCCCTGGGTCCAGGTTCCTATGAGGCAAAAACTGACCTGAAGTCCGCCTTCAGCAAATTTCCGAACCGAACTTTAAGTTGGGCTTCCGGCCTCAAAAGAAGCCCTGTTTACGCAAAATAGACCACATTAATGAAGTTGTTAGTGGCTAGTGTAGTTGGTGTTCATTCAATTTTCATTCCGGCACTTTAATGCGCGCTAATGCTAAAATGTGATAAAAGAAAAACCCCTACAGAATAGAGATTTCATACGCATGCTCTTCTGTATACTCTGATCTTGCATTCCATTCAAACAACCTACAAATATACTGGTTATGTTTCATTCTAACAGATTCATCCATGAACGAACGGTAGTTATCAGTCATGTCCATGAAGTTCTCTTTTGCTTGTCTGTTTCTCCTGGTGGCTGCTTGCCAAGGAAAATCGGTAATGTCAACTTCCTCCCCAGGGTCTTCTAATAACCCGTAGGGACGTCGAGTTGGAGAGAGAACTCCAGACACAATAACGCTAACAACGCAGTTAGCTAGTGTTGCAAAGATCGTGATAGATCCACATTCCGAAACTACAGGCCTAATGAATTCCTGCAAGAAATAAGCTATGTTGCCATCCTGGAGGGGAGGGGAGGGGGGACTTAAGGGGCGTTTTGGTAGATGTGTGCCGTGGAGGCCTTTAAACCCTGAACCTGAAAACAATAACCTGTCCAGCGACACATATTAATGTTTAGGCCAAATAAAGGATTACCCCTTTCCCTAACCGTATATTCCACAGTAGATGCATCGCAAAAGAAATATTTTCACTTATGGTATCATCATCATTATCATCATTTTTTTTTTTCAGGTTGGCAATTTAAAAGCTGGTGTTAAACAAAACGTAGGATCAGGCCAGGATTCAGGCACTAAGGTGGGAGCTTATTTTTTGATGGGTAATTGAAAATGAAGGAATAGCTATAATTTGAAACGTGACCACCATGTGAAATAGAAAAGCGCAACAGAAGGACTAAAGGATATTAGGAGTTGAAGACAAACAGACTCCTCGAAGCCAAAAGATTTTTTTGGGAATGTATCGTAAGTAGTTCGATAAAACATTAAGAAGACAGCTCCTCTGAGCTCATGAGAAAATAGAGCATCTCAACTTGCTACAATGATACTGGAAACAGCAAGACAACGAAAGTCATCCATTATCAGTTATGTACACTTAAAACTCTTTTATGTGTTTATCGAACTATACAAAGCTTCTGTGTTGATCCGGGGCGTCCTACATACAGCCGCACATAACATTCGCGCACATAACTTTCGTCGCCCCATGCATTACGCGCTGGTTCGATCTACAGGCCTTAAGTTAGTTTTTCAATTTACAGCAAAAACGGTGTCAAGAAAATGCCAACAAATTGAAACCGAGATCTTGCGTAGACCACCTAAAGAATGGAGCAGACAATTGCGGCTACTACAAGATTTACGATGCTGCAGGGAATGGATTCACTGTGTACTGCGACATGGAAACAGAACCTGGGGCGGCCTGGACACTTATCATGTCTTGGAGTCTGAAAAACAAGCTCTTCTCAAACTTTAGGTACTGTTTTGAATGGATTAACCCTTTGTCGTCCTCCAGTTTTTAGGGAAAAACCTCTTTTTGGACTAAATCCTCCTTATTGGATCGTTTTTGGCCAGTTAGCACAAGAATGGCTCTAATGAAGCAGCTTTTTTGTTTTTGTTTTTTTTCTCATGCGCATAAACCAAGTTTGGACTTCTTATCTATTTCAATTAAACCCTGCGAGCACAGGTTTCTTTCTGATCTTGTCTGTTGCTTCGTTACGAACAACGCGAAAGTTAAGCCACGCGAATGACTTCGTAAAAGCTAAAAGCCATGCAAGCGAGAAAACTCTGCTCGCAAGGTAATTTCGATTGTTTTCTCGCTTTCTTCTTTTTCCTTTTTCGTTTCTTTTTACAGCCAGTTATGTCGCCCACCTTAAAATTTTGGCTGGCTTTCTTTCCAACAAAAGGATATATATATGCCAATAGCCATGATGGCTCTTGATATGCAAATTGAACTGTAAAGAGTAGACTGTCGGTAAATAGTAAATAATATAATAATAATAATTATATTAATTAAAAACTTATATTGCGCCGTTCCATAACGAGATGATTAACTGCGCAATACAACAATACATAGAATAAAAATAACCAAATGATAAATAAGAATTACATCATGTATTGAGTATAATATTAAACCCAACTAAAAATAGAAAGTCTTACTAAAAGGTACGTCTTGAAAAGTTTTGCTAAAAAATAAATAAAAATTGCATGGGGATTAGGGTTGGATTTTTGCCAAAATGTTGGTTTTCTTTTTGGTCTGTAAACACTGTCAGAATTGGTCAAAATTTGCTAATCAGTCGAGGTATCAGCGGTAACATCTATCCTCGCTGATTTTGCATATTACCTTAATCTCTTAAATAGAAACCTTAATGGATTCAGGAAGAATAATATGCATAGGTCCATATGAACCAAAAACGACCAAAGTGGACTTCAAAGGCTTAAAGTCAATAAGTTTATCTTAAAGACTACTAATTCCCTGAATACATTTTTCATTCTCTTG
This sequence comes from Porites lutea, assembly GCF_958299795.1. Lineage (NCBI taxonomy): Eukaryota > Metazoa > Cnidaria > Anthozoa > Scleractinia > Poritidae > Porites > Porites lutea. The sequence goes on from NC_133207.1 coordinate 22,452,714, forward strand.
TTACTAACTAGCAAATCGTGCTGAGTACCTTGTAGCGCACCTTTAAATCTGCAGTCTTTTTAACTCCTTGTTCAGATCCATTAATACGCAGGTTTTTGCCTTTTGCCTTTAGTTACTTAGTTTAATTTTTTTTTCGCCCTAATAATGTTTGCCTTATGAAAGGGAATCCAGATTTCAGAATCCGGGAAAATTTTACCCGCTGCATCCGGAATTCTGGGCTTTGGAATCCAGAATACAGCGCAGGGAATCTGGAAATCCACTAACGATAAATATCCAGAATCCAACTTCCACTGACGAAGACTAGAATCCAGTACCTGGAATCCGGAATCCACTGGATGGAATTTAGAATCCAAGACTGTTGAAGGCACTGAAATCGTTGAGCGGGACAAGTAAACCTCGAGTTCGTATCAATGAAATCGTTACAGAAAATGATGTTGTTGGCCATGAAGCCTCCATTGCAAATGAACTTAATAAGTACTTCGTTAACATCTTAGAACAAATTTGCAAGGACAACAAAGCTGATGTAGAGTTTGGCAACTCCAAGCTGAGAAAATTTATCTGCTCAAGATTAAACTCAGACACGTTTTCTCCTTTGGTAACGCCTAAACAAACTATTGGCATTATAGAAAAAATCTCCAGCAACAAGGTATCTCGGTACCATGGCATAACTGTGAGAGTTCTTAAGAAAATTGCACCGGTATTGCAAATCTATTATGCAAATTACTTAACCTTTCAATATCGACCAACAGTTTTCCTAACAATTGCAAGGTTGCAAAGGTCACGCCATTACATAATGGAGGAGCACGCAATCATATAAACAATTACCGCCAGATATCTGTTTTACCTGTCTTCTCGAAGATTCTCGAAAAGCACGTAGCCAGCTCCCTTTTTAAATTTGTGCAAGATAACAACTTGTTATATGAGCTCCAATCAACCACTCATGATGTATGCAAGATCAGTATGGACATCGTGCAATAAAATGTTACTTGAGAGAGTTCTGCGAATGCAAAAACGGGCGGCATGCTTTATTCTGAGTGCCCCTTGCACTAGTCGAACAGTTATAAAAACTGCTATCAAAATAGGTCCTGTATAAAAATAAATAAATAAATAAATAAATAGATAAAAACTTAATTATATACGAAACTGGGATACATTACATAATTATGATCAATAAAAAAAGGTAGCCTCCTTATGAAGCCTCTTAGTAGTAGTAGGTAGCCTCTTAGTCAACTCGAGATTGACTTTATCAATAGATAACCTATCCTTAGACCTAGTGTCATATTCATGAATATCTCTAAGTTCGCCATCGAAAATTTTCTGAGAAATAACTTGGAGCTTGTCCATCAAGACAATTCTTGACACGTTTGACGATATGTTTCACTCTTCTTGTCTTAAGAGGGACCCAACCAATACTGGAAGCCATATCTTGAGTGGAGAAATGCACCGTCCGTTAACACTATCCTAGCAGCACGTCTCTGCAGGGGTTCCAGTTCTTCTTCATTTCCTTTACCACAGCCATGAAAAACAGCACAACAGTATTCCAAATTTGGTAGTATTATCGATTTATACAATCGGTTCGATGCTTCAGTTGTTAATGATGATCTAATTCTTGAGAACTTCCCCAGTGTTTTAGAAACTTTTTCTTCACATAGTCAATATGCAATAAAGGAAAGACTGTTGTCCAAAACTACGCCTAGGTACCTAAGGCATCACAGTGTTTCACAGATTCTCCTCCCAACGTTATATGAGCCCCATCGATGTCTTGGCGACATAGTCTCTGGTGGGTGCCAAAAATAGTAACCTATCGCTAGTTTTTATTTCATTTCATCGTATTTTTAATTTATTTTAGAGGGCTACAAGTTTATCAGTAATTTTAATTACTGTCACGTGTAACCCTCGTTAAATAAAGTCGCTTATCTTATCTTATCTTATCTTATTCCGACAGACAAACACCCATGTCAATCAACGACCCAGTGAACGAAAACTCGCCTAACTGGTTCCTCTACCGGCTAACAATGGACAGAATGAAGTCACTAAGGGACGTGTCCACCCACTGGCGAGCCACCTGCAGTTATGACAAGTACGGCATCAACAACTACAAAGACTACGTCCGTGGAAAGTTTGCAGACGCCGACATCTTTGCCTTCCTTGGTCACGGTGTTTGTCTTAAGACCGAGCTTGTCAACATCCGTGGTCACACTGGAATACACAAGACTGCCGGGTTCTGGCAGGTAGCTGGTTCGTACTTGGGCCACATGAGCACCGAACACAAATGCCAGTTCGATTACTCCGTCGGCCAAGTGAGCAGTGAGGACAACTTTGGCTTCTATAGCTCTACAAACCCCAAGTTTACTTGTACAATGAATGGCGACTCTACCACCCAGTGGTGGTTCGGTAGCTATCAGTAAGACGTAGATCATTCAGCATAAAAACTCTACATCGTCCATTTTTGTCAGTGTATCATCTCTGAGTAGATAGGATGGCGTATAATGCGGAAATTATTACACCAGTTTTGACGTTGTTTAAGATATGTTTACAGCCAGTGTGTTACTAGAGTATTAAAAGTATTGAAATATTAGAAAGGTACGATTATTATAGAAGAAAATAAAAACTTTACCTAAGGATTCAAGAGGCTGGATTTAATAATGCAGTTTTACCAATAATGGCTAAAAAGGGATTTGAACTTTAGTTTTCAGTCGTAAATCAGTTATGCAGGGAAGCTAAATAGAAATTAAGGCGGTCTCGTTATAATACAGGCACAATGACAAACTTTCCGTTTTTAACGCGATGGTTTGGACACATGGCAAAGAACAACAGACATCTTTTGGCAATAATGTGAGATACTCCGATTTTATTGTTATTCCGAAGAAAGAAGGAGAGTTGCTCAGCATTTGTCTTTGTCTCGGGGTCTAAATTCGTTGTGTTTCTTGCTGAAGGGGGATAAACCATTCGCCCTTGGAAATTTTTGCAAGTGAAGCCGATTTATGTAAACTATGATCGGCCGAAACGAACCGAAACTAATCAAGCCGTTGTTTGCAAGTTGAACCAGCTTCGCCGCCTATTTTTTGCAAACATAAATAACTAGAGCTTTGGAATTTCAAGACTGTGCATAGGACAAAAATTTCACGATACTTTACGAAAAAAAAAATGTTCACTGCCTCCTAGACTTATTCAGTCCTTTAGCTTTCCCTTCTATCTATTTTCGCCTTTAATAAGTTATCTCCCTTTTTTGCTTTTGATGGACATTTACTAAGCTGTATAGCTCTCAGTTCGGTAGGGAAGACTTTCGAGAACACTCCATTTAAGGTGGGCAGCGGAACAAGATTTTCACTGGAATTTTCTGGACAGCCTTGCATGGAGCCTGGCTTGAGATCTCATTATCCGCCATAATGTAGGTGCCAACGTGGTCTGCAGTCCGGGATTAGCACCAACTTTTAATCACTGAACCAAGTTTAAAGAAAATAAAAATCATTTGAATGAGTAAATTTGCACCGTGTTTAACAAACCTGTTCAAGCTTTTCTGTGAATGACGTCACATGACCGTAGTAAGCAAGTACTGTTAGAAGTGTGCAAGAAAAGAAAAATAATTTTAATACTGTCTCTAGGAAGCTCTGAGCTTTCGAATTGCATATGTTCTTTCTCCTTTTTCAACAGTGACTTTTTCTGATTAATAACACAACTAAATCCACGTAAAACTGCTGGTGGAAAGGTCAAGCAAAACGTATTTGCCACGAACAGCTCGTTCCCGTTTTTCATCAATAATCACCGCGTCTTGGCATATATCCAGTTGTTAACAAATCCTCAGAACTTCATCCAGCGAGTGTGAGTTCATCTTCTGGCCCCCATAAAAAGGTAATCCATGACAGTCTTGGATTCTAGCCTCCCACGCAGACGTTCTTAGGGGTTCTTCGCGCAGGAACGCGTGACGAACCCCTAAGAAAGTCTGCGTGATTCCACCAACAAAAAATTCCCAGATTCTGGAATCCGGATTTTACCTTAACTGAGGTGAATCTTCCCAGTTGAATCTGTCATTTAAAATTTCGTTTAAATTTTATTAAGTTTTACACGGAGGTGAAGACCAACCTTACATATTGAAGAAGGCAATCATAAGAAGTGGCAGGAAAAGCTCATGGTAAGGTAATCTTTACAGTTTGCCGTGAACGTAGCGCTTAACCTCTCCTGTTATAATAAAATACGCTAACACTGTTTTTGGCGAAGCTTGTCTGACGCCCAGTTCAGACGTCGAACTTTTTAAGTACCGAACTTAACAGCTACTTGGATCGACCCAAATGATGTAAGTTCGACGGTCGATTTAGACGTTGAATTAAATTCGTCGAACTCAATTCATTCTTACGCTGTAAAAAAATGGTCTACAATGTTTAGCAGTGAAAAGAAATTATCGTCATTTATGCATTAGGTTCGGCACTTGAAAAGTTCGACGTTTGACACAAAGTCGCTCCACGGTCGAAATTCCCATGTGGGCCACTCGAAATTAATTCATTGCTCGACTCAAATTAGATATGTCGGACTTTTATATTAGGTTTAGTACATGAGAAGTTGGACGTTTGAACTGGGCCTGAGTTCACTGGCACTATAAGAAATGTTTTTGACCAATCGGAACGCACGTAAATACTTCATTTTTATACACATACCTCCGTTATTAAACAACAACAAAAATATATCGCGTTCTAAAGGCGAGTTTAAAAATAATAGTTTGTGAACGACATGAAGAAAATTTAATAAGAAATCCAAAATAACGTTGTGAAGTTATCTTATTATACTTTCGGTATGGTAGAATTCGTAATGGCGGGAATCCAAACGAGGCTTTGTGCAAAACCTGCCCTTCTTCTTGCGAAGAGTCGTTATCAGCTATACGATCCTCAACCGGGAGCAAAACATTATCAGAATGATTAATATCGGTAGTTTCACTACTTTCAAGTGAACTATCAGCTAACGGATTGTTCACGATGTTTATCAGTCGCTTCTTCGCCTGTGCTCAGGCCTCCTTCGGGAACACTTGCTGCGGGACGGCTGACATCGGAAGCGCCGTCTGTTCCATTAGCAGCGATGTTTCTTTCGTTAGTGTCTACAGACTGGCTGTTAGCGTTCGATGCGATTTGATTTCCCCCTTCTTGTCTATTCTCTACAACACATTCAAAAGATGGCGGTGAGTTTTGTACTTCGCTCATGGCTTCGTCGTAGGACGGCAGAATGAAGTGCACGTCCCAGGTGTAAGCAGCAATTATCGCAATTCGGTCGTCGTCGCTATAACGTCGGCTTCTAAACGCCGAGTGCTTAGTTTTGTTTGTTTGTTTTTTTTTGTAAGTTTGTATGATTGTTTAATTTTTATTTGCCCTGTAAAATTGATAGCTTCATTAAGTTCCTTTGTTTTGTGATTTATTGATACTTCCTTTTTCCCCTATATATTTATACAACTCTTCCACAGCTTTCCTGTTAATTAAAGTTGGAACTAAACACAAACAATCATTCAAAACTTATATTTACCTTTGGGCCTATCGACAGAAAAGGCCATTGTCAATCAACTACCCCGTAAACGAAAATTCGCCTAACTGGTTCCTCTACCGGCTAACAAAGGACAGAATGAGATCGCTAAGTGACGTATCCACCCACTGGCGAGGCACTTGCAGTTATGACAAGTACGGCATCAATAACTACGAAGATTACATCCGTGGAAAAACTGCAGATCTTAACATCTTTGCCCACCTTAATGGTAAATGCATTCAGACCGAGCTTGTCAACGTCCGTGGTCACACCGGGATACCGTGACCAGACTGCGTGGTATTATCACTCAAGTAGTTACCTTCCTCACTTCGAAAGTACTACAGGTGGATGCCAGTTTTCTGTTTCAGGTTTGACCAGTGAAGACAACTTTGGCTATTACGGCACTAAAAACCCTATGTTTACCTGCTCGAGGAATGCCGCATCTACCACGCAGTGGTGGTTTGTTGGCTACCAGTAGCTAGTACACTGATCCTTTATCGCCAAAACTCTACAAAACGAGGGTATTAAAATAGTTTGCAGAGCAAATGAAAAATTTTACAAAGCAACCCACCTATTTCCACACATTACCTGCGAGAAATGCTTAGATTAATCCTCAAAGAAAATTCTTTCCAGTTCAATGGAAAGGTCTTCGTACAAACTCACGGTACCGCGCACGATGGGCACAAACTAGGACAGCAACAGTTTCCCTTGCCGACTGGCATGTATTAAATAAGCAAAATCGTACTTCAAGCCAACTGTTTGGAAACGTTACATGGATAAAATTTTTTCGTTGTGGGACATAAGTAAACCAGGGTAAGTAAATTTTAATTGCACTACTATTAAATTCACCACCGAAATTCACTGAGACAATAGGGCCATTTATACGAGGAAAAATAAGACGCGTCTTACATAAGGCGCGAACTGTACCATTTATACGAGCATGTCTTATCTACGTCGAGAACAGCTCGTATAAATGGTTCGCGTCTTATTTCTGTTCTTGACTCGTTTTCATGTGAATGTAGCCCGTAGCAACGGCAATCCAAGGTAGCGCGCCAAAAATTAACGCATGCGTACTATGCGTTCGCGTCTTATCTAAGACGCG
>NC_133207.1:22464317-22466817 GCF_958299795.1 Porites lutea
AGAAGCTGCCACACAATCGCAGCTTAAGAAGCTGAAAACCGAATCGAAAGCGTCAAATTCCTTTACTTTCAAGGGCAACAAAGTACAGTACGAACTTAACATCTCTTTGCACGACTTAGTGGACGGTGCCATTAAGAACGTCTCAAAAGGGAACCTTTCAGCAGCGATTTCCGAACTTGAATCGGTAAAGACACTTATTACAAAACGAAACAAGCTTATTCGCTTTGCGGATAAGAGTCCTGCGGCCTGGACAGCCGTTGAAGAGTACGAATCAGATGAGTTGGCGGAGGATTCTGAGGATGAAAAGAGGCTTCGTTCAGCAGAAAGACGGGCATTGGCCAAGATCCGCGAGAAGAAGCGTAGGAATTCGTCTGTCCGACCTAGCTATACAAGTACCCGTCAGCCATCGAGTGAAGCTTCTTCTGTTCGTTCTCCCAATACTCTTCCTGTTAATCAGCAGCTTTTTCGTGGGCAGTCCTTTCGCGAGCGTCGACCTCAACCTTCGGACAAGTGCTTCAGTTGCGGACAGAGAGGTCATTGGGCAAATTCAACTTCCTGCCCCAGCCGCCTTAGAGGAACCGTTGCAGTCCCTTCAAGTAGCAAGGCCGCAAACTGACGACAAACGCAATGTTGCATTACAGAGATTAGGGAAAGATGAGTATAATTTACTGAATTTGGTTACATGTTTAAATGACTTTGACCCAGTGGAACTTGTCGAGAACTCTGTTGATGCGTCTGATTTATCTAGTGATGTAATAAGTCCCGAATATCAGGAGGGAGTTCCTATCGTTAAAGCTAAAGGTAGTCTTAAGCGCAATATAGCTTTTTGGGAGCATATAGGTGCTTCTCGTTTCATTCGCGATACCATTGTATATGGGTATAAGATCCCCTTTATTTACACTCCACCCGCAGCTAGCTTTGGCAATAATCGATCTGCCATTCAGCATAGTGAATTTGTGGAACAAGCTATTTCTGATCTTCTTATAGCAGGCTCAGTGGTTGAATGTGGGTGTGCCCCTACTGTGGTTAACCCCCTATCCGTTTCCATTCAGGCTAATGGTAAGAAAAGGCTCATATTAGACTTACGTTATCCGAATCAATTTGTTAAGAAATCCAAGATTAAATTCGAGGACGCGAAAACCATGCTTTATTCCTTTATCGATTGTTCGCAGAATTGGCTATTTTCCTTTGATATCAAATCTGGTTATCATCATATTGACATTTTTCCCCCAGACCAAGAGTTTTTAGGCTTTTCCTGGTCTAAGGATGGGGTTATTCGATTTTATAAATTTACTGTTTTGCCATTCGGTATTTCTACCGGGCCGTATATTTTCACAAAAGTTCTGAGGCCCTTAATACGTTATTGGCGTCTCCAGGCAATTAGAATTGTTGTTTATTTGGATGATGGCCTAGGCGTATGTCCTACATTTCCTGACTGTTATTCCCAGTCTATGGCCGTGAAATCAGATTTGTCCCAAGCGGGCTTTGTAGCTAATAGTGTTAAAAGCATATGGGTTCCAGTTCAGTCTCTCAGATGGTTGGGCTATCAATGGGATTTAAAGCTTAATTTGTTATCTATTCCTGTGGAAAAAATCAACAGGCTACTAGCGAGTATTGACATTGTGCTCCTTCAAAGTAGATTACCAGCCAGGCAATTGGCCTCTGTCACCGGAAGTATTATTTCCAATATGCTTGTTTTTGGCAATGTGTGCAAGCTGATGACCAAAAGCCTACACAGGGCTCTCGATCGCAGGCATGGGTGGGATTCCTGTGTTGAATTAGACCCATGCGCTCGCAAAGAGTTAGAGTTTTGGAAGAATAACGTTTCTAACCTGAATTCTAGGTCGTTTCTCAATACTGTTCGTAAGCCATCTCGCATTGTCTATTCAGATGCCAGTGCTACTGGCTGTGCTGCCTTTATTGCAATTGATGATACGCCTGTCTCGCATATTAACTGGGATTCATTACAGATGAGCCAGAGCTCTACCTGGAGAGAACTTCACTGCGTCAGTTTTGCTCTGAAAAGTTTTGCACACCTTCTCTCAGGCTGCGATGTTAAGTGGTTTACTGACAACCAAGCAGTTCCTTCGATTGTTCATTCTGGTAGTATGAAGGAGCATTTGCATATCTTGGCGCTCGACATATTTCAGACCGCCAAAGATAATAAGGTTGACATTGAGGTTGCGTGGATACCTCGTACTCAGAATGAGAGAGCAGATTATTTGAGTAAGATTGTTGATTATGATGACTGGACAGTCAAAGATTGCTATTTTCATGCTGTTACCTCTGTTTGGGGCCCCTGCTCAGTAGACTGTTTTGCTAGCTACAAAAATCGCAAGGTTCCCAGGTTCTATTCCAAATACTTTAATCCAGATTCCTTGGGTGTCGATTCGCTCGCCTTTAGTTGGGTCGGCGAAACATGTTGGCTTGTGCCACCTATTTCGCTAGTTAAGAAGGTCGTCCTTCATGTTTGTTTGTGTCATTGTCGGGGAATTTTGGT
>NC_133207.1:22471817-22541817 GCF_958299795.1 Porites lutea
CTCTCATCCGCACCCATTTTCGAACACGGAACGACTTTGGTAGGTAGGGTTTTAGCTAAACATTTTGTTTATTTCCAAATTACTGAATTAAATACTTTGTACTGTTCGACATTCTCAGTAATTAACATGTATGTTTCGTTTTGAAGGTCGATCAGGTTAGAGTGGTTTATCGGTAAGTAGCAGAGTATGTTTAACTCTGCAAGGCCTTTGTTACGAACGGCCCCTGCTGAAATGGATAGCAGCTCAATGATCTGCAATAGAAGCTCAGACTGCAATTGAAATCAAGAAAACTCCGACTATTAAGAATTCCCGCAGTCAGGGGCGTAGATGCCTTAAGCTAGCCATTAAGTCCGCAAAAGTTGAGTTAAAATGAGCTCATGTAATCGAACAAACAGAATACGAAATTGCGTCTGCAATGAAGGCACCAAAGCGCTTGAATTACCCACTTTGGCGACCGATTAAATTCTGAAAATAAGTCGGCAAATTGGCAGCTTAAATCATTCTTCATTACACCTTTCTTGAAGACCTTTAGTTCTTAAAACTTAGGCAGAGGCTCGTTTTACACGTAACTCTGGTAACATTGCAGGTAAGTATTACAAGAATCAAAATTGATCTCCCATCCTATTACTTGACGCATTACTTCGCGCGAGCGTGCACTCCCCTCATTAAATCTGACTTCAGAAAAAAGAGAGACTGCTCGAAGTCTATTCTTACTTGAAAATGTTAGAGGAACAAATTCACCGTTATTTTTTTCCGTTTTAACAGATCCATCCGTAAACGGACAGTTTCAAGTGAATTATTCCCCCTGAGTGGCTGTAAAATCATCATGAAGTTTTCTTTCCCTTGCCTTTTTCTTCTGATAGCTGCTCTTGGTGCCTGCCAAGGAAAATCGGTAATACCTCAGCCTTTGTTTCTTGGGGTTAAATTAATTATTACATGTTCATGCAGGGGAGTGAAAAATGATTTGCATGGACATGTTGAACGTTCTACTATGTTTGGCGCCTTCCTAAGCCTGATATGTGACCTGTACATGTGTATTCGATCTATTTTAATATATTTGGAATAAAATATTTTTATTTGTCTTTATCAATATTCATTTCATACCATCTATTTATATTTTTTAAGGCTAAAACTTTTGACGCCGATGTCAAACAAAAAATGAATCAAGCACAGGTTTCTGAACCCAAGGTAGGACAATTTGTATTAGCTAATTATCAAAAGATACATAATATCAGAGCACCGGCCAACAAGTGAAGTAAGAATTAATGACTCATGAGGTAGATGGTTAGCTGAGATAAGGGTGTTGTGTCTCCTTCAGAACTTACATTCTCATGCGACAAAAAGACATAAAAAAGAAAGGGCTATTGAACTATAAGAAAATAATAGTAATAATAATAATAATAATAATAATAATAATAATAATAATAATAATAATAAAAGTTATACAATACTGTACTATAACAAGATCACATCTTATTTTAAAATATTCATGAAAAAAATCGGGACTGTACCAAGGAAACAAGATCTGATAATCGAAAAGTGCAGATAATCGAGGTTCGACCGACTGTAAAAGAAAGTGAAATGATATGAAAAGGCATGAAATAACATAAGATGAAAAGTAGGGAGATGGATGGCCTAATACACCTGAACTTCGGTAAATAATTGTTAGCTAATGCTAATTCCTCTATTTTTATTTATTCTTTTTTACCATTATAATTGTAATTATTAAGGCTAAAACGTTTGACGTTGATGTTAAACAACAAATGGATCCGGCACAGGTCTCAAGCAATAAGGTAAGATATATTATTTATAGACTAATTTTAACCCAAAAAAAGACTTGAAAAGAACGAACAGAAGAAGTGAAAACTCATGCAGCGACAGTTCGAGTAGATGGATACTTACCTGAAATAGGAGGGCCGTGTACCTCATTTTCTACAGTAGGGGACTTACCTTCTGAGGCAGAAAAACATAGTAAACCGAAAGGAATGAATAAAGAAATATCAATTAAATAGAAAAAGAGAGATACCTGGGCTAAGGGATCGTGAAACAGAAATAATCAGTTATACATCTAGCCGATTTTTTGAAAACCAACCGAACGAACTTGTTGCAGTCAAAGGCGTCAAAAGGCATGTTTCTTAAGCCCGAGAAGCTCCAAAATCACAGTAACGAAGAAAAAGGAAAGGAGGAAAAGCAGGAGCGAGGAGAAGGAAAGGAAGAGAACGAAAAAAAAGCAATAGTTGCTTTCTTAGTTTTCATAATAACTACTTTGGAGTTAGTTTTTGGCCAAAAAAACACTGTCCGACGTAAAAAGTCCACTTGGCGATAATGTTTTCAAAAATTCGGCTAAACATATAAGGCAAACAAGAGAGAATGAGCCAGAACCAAGAATAGATTTCAAAGGTGAGGAGGGTGTTGTATAGTAGAGGCCCACCATCAGTCGCTATCTTAGCTCATCCTCTCCGTTGGCAAACTCTGCCGGGGGATCGATCGTGTTTGACAGAGGGCAGATTGACACACAATAATGAAGTCGATGCAAAAAAATGACTGATAAGCCGCAATAAATGTATTCTCGGACACCACGTACATTAGATTATAATTGCTGTAGCTCTAGTCCCAGTATAGTTACAGGCATTATTTGTTTATGCTATTTAAAGGAGAAACCATGCCAAGAAAATGCCAGCAACTTGAAACCGAGATCTTGCGTAGACCACCTAAAGAATGGCGCAGACAAGTGCGGCTACTACAAGATTTACGATGCTGTAGGGAATGGATTCATTGTGTACTGTGACATGGAAACAGAACCTGGTGCGGCCTGGACACTTATCGTGTCTTGGAGTTTGAAAAACAACCATTTCGCGAATTTTAGGTACTGTTACCAATGGATTAAAACCGTTTGTCGTCCGCCAGAAAAAATTTCGCCGTTTCTGATGGCTCTAATCCCCTGGCTAGTGTTACTTGGAAGAAGTTTCATTGATGCTCAAAACATTACACTCGATGACGATCGTTTTGTTTACGACAAAAAAGGATGCACAGACCTCATCCAAAGAATCGGGGTGGTGAGTCAGCTATTTTGGCAGTGCAGAGCTAGAGAAAATTACGGAAACCTTTTTAAAAAATCGCCTTGTGCGAAGAAAAAATAGCCAAACTACTGCCTCAAAAACGTAGTAAGAAGAGACAAAAATCAACCCACGGATGACAAAACTATGATTTGTTTAATTCTCTTCGCCTTGTAAAGTTTGTGCATTCCCTAATTTGATAGCCTGATACACAGCCGTTTTAGAGTCGTTGACGCAACGCTCCGACGAAACTAAAAACGGCTGTGTAGAAGACTACTAATTTGACTGATTATTTTGTTAACACCCAAATTTGGCTGTTTTTTGGTGTTGAGGAAACTATTGTTGGTTATCTATTGCGTTGTGGGTATTATTTATTGTCTTTACAATCTTTTGTATAACGTCATTTGGTGACTGCACCAAGTAATACCCCAAAATTTGGATACGAGATGTAACTTTGCTTGAATTTGTTCTCATTGCCGACAGGATAACACCCTTGTCAATCAACAACCCAGTGAACGAAAACTCGCCTAACTGGTTCCTCTACCGGCTAACAAAGGACAGAATGAAGTCACTAAGGGATGTGTCGACTCACTGGCGAGCCACGTGCAGTTATGACAAGTACGGTATCAATAACTACAAAGATTACATCCGTGGAAAGTTTGCAGAAGCCGACATCTTTGCCTTTCTTGGTCAAGCTGTTTGCCTTAAGACCGAGCTTGTCAACATTCGCGGTCATACCGGAATACACAAGACTGCCAGGTTCTGGCAGGTTGCCGGTAGTTACCCTGCTCATATCGACAGTACTGTAAAGGGTTGCCAGTTTGATCCCACCGTTGGGGCAGCGAGCAGTGAGGACAACTTTGGTTATTACGGCAGTGCAAACCCCAAGTTTACTTGTACAATGAATGGCGACTCTACCACGCAGTGGTGGTTCGGTAGCTATCAGTAGTACGCAGACCATCCAGCATAAAAACTCTACATGGTCCCTCTGTGTAATAATCTTTGAGTAGATAGTTTTAACGTTGTTAAAGCCTGTGTGTTACTGGTATAAAAAGTATCTAAACATTAGAAAGAAATTAAATCTACAATTATAACTAGTTTCCACTGATTATATGTCTCAGCTTGATTAAAGGGAATAAAAACTGAACCCATCCATGCAAGTGTGTCTGGCAATTTCAATGCGATGGCTAAGAAACGTTGCAAAGAAAAACAGATATCATTTGGCATAATGTGAAATATTCCGTTTTTTTTCTTTTCATTCCAATGAAAGAAGTTGCTCAACATTTTGTCTGGGGGCTAAGTCTAAATTCGTGGTATACCTTGTCATTCGCCCCTGGAAATTTTTCTAGTGAGTGAAGCTGTTTTCTGTCCACTATCTTGCCAAAAAGAACCGAGACTATTCAAACCGTTGTTTGCAAGTTAAACCAACTTCGCCACCTATTTTTCACAATCTTAAATAATTAGAGCTTTAGAAGTTCAAGCCTGTGCATAGGACAAAATTTTACGATACTTTACGAAAAAAATATTGTTCGCTTTCCCCTAAGACTTTTTTCCTTTAGCTTTCCCTTCTATCTATTTTCGCCCTTAATCTTCTTTGTTTTAGCTTTTGCTGGACATTTACTACGCTTTAGCTCTCAGTTCGGTGGGGAAGATTTTCGCGAACACTCCAAAGGTCAAACGGCCTTATGGTGAAGGACGTTTGGGTGGGCAGTGGAACAAGACTTCCACTGGAATTTTCTGGTCAGCGTTTTTCCGTGGCTTATTTACCCTCCATAATTTAGGTGCCAACGTTTGTCTGTGGTCCGGGATTAGCACCAACGTTTTGTCAATCCAAGTTTAAAGAAAATGAAAATCATTAGAAGTAAATTTGCACCGTGTATAGCTAAGTCCGTCTAAGCTTTGCTGTGAATGAGGTCATATGTGTGACATATGACCATTGAAAGTGAGTACTTTTGTTAGTGTGAAAGAAAGGAAAAGAAAAATAATAATAATTTACTGTTTCAATGAAGCTCAGAACTTTCGAATTGCAATTTAATATTCTTTCTTCTTTTTCACCAGATTTTTCTTTCAGTATTATCAAAAACTAAATCCATGCAAAACTCGTTTAGATTGCCTGTCGTCCAGAAAAACAGAAAGGGTAAAAAAGGAAGCATTTATTTTACCAGCCAGATGCAAGTTTAATCATGACGACATATTTGGCAAACTCGTCCCCAGGGTCTTCTCGCTTTTCAATATGGCGGCGGCGTATTGGAAAGCGAGAAGACCCTGTGGACCAGGTTGCATATTTGGTTGATTTTATTAACAGTCCCCTTACCACGCCGTTAAACCGATAAAAATTCTGTTAGCTACTGATGGTATGGTCAAGCAAAACGTTTTTGCCACGAGCAGCTTTTTCCCGTTTGCCATCAATAGGGAGATAATGCATCGCGTTTGCGGCAAACTTAAGTTCAAAATGAGAAATGAGCGGATAAAAACAGCTTAAAACAATTCTTATGGATAGAATTGGCGCGAATCTACCGATTTTCGTGTAGTTATAATGAACAGTAGGGAAACTTGGTCAAGTGGTACGAATTCACGTTCGCCGTAAACGTGATGCTTGGTCTCGCCATTAATAACCGCGGTTTGGCATATATCCAGTTGTTAACAACTCCTCAGAACTTCATCTAGCGAGCGAGAGTTCACCTTCTCGTCCCCATAAGAAGGAAATCCATGACAGTTCTGCGTGACGAACCCCTAAGAACTTCTGCGTGAGAGGCTATGTGGATTCCGGATTCCATCAGCAAAAAATTCCCAGATTCCGGAATCCGGATTAACGTATATGAGGCGAATCTTCACGGTTGACTCTGTCATTTAAAGTTTCGTTTAAATTTTATTGAGTTTTACACGGAGGTGAAGACCAACGTTACATATTGAAGAAGGCAAACATAAAAAGTGACAGGAAAAGCTCATGGTAAGGTAATCTTTGCAGTTTGCCGTGAACGTAGCGCTTAACCTCTCTTGTTACAATAAAATACGCCAACACTTCTTTTTGGCAAAGTAGTCTGACGCCCAGTTCAGACGTCGAACTTTTTATGTACCGAACTTAACAGCTATTTGGGTCGACCCAAATGATGTAAGTTCGACGGTCGATTCAGACGTTGGATTAAATTCGTCGAACTCAATTCATTCTTACGCTGTAAAAAAAATGGTCTACAATGTTTAGCAGTGAAAAGAAATTATCATCATTTATGCATTAGGTTCGGCACATGAAAAGTTCGACGTTTGACACAAAGTCGCTCCGTGGTCGAAATTTCCATGTGGGCCACTCGAAATTGGTCGACTCAAATTAGATATGTCGGACTTAATTGAAGGGATTTGTTTGGTACATGAGAAGTTGGACGTTTGAACTGGGCATGAGTTCACTGGCATTATAAGCAATGTTTTTGACCAATCGGAACGCACGTAAATACTTCATTTTTTATACACAAACCTCCGTTATTAAACAACAACAAAAATATATCGCGTTGTAAAGGCGAGTTTAAAAATAATAGTTTGTGTACGACATGAAGAAAATTTAATAAGAAATCAAAAATAACGTTGTGAAGTTATCTTTATACTTGCTGTATGGTAGAATTCGTAACGGCAGGAATCCAAACGAGGCTATGTGCAAAACCCTTCTTGTGAAAATGAGTTTTTATTGCATGAGAATGGCTTCTTATCATTTAGCCTCGCTTTGAAACAGAGGCTTGGGGCAACTCGAAATTGGCCTATTCAGACAGACATCTGTGGTTTGTAATTGGTCATTTACAGGAATACATAATTTTACTATTACGACCAGAATCCTTCGGGCTTTTGTTATAGAGAGGATTCTGGTCGTAGTAGAAAAGTAAAGTGACGCCATCGTGCAAAAGACCTATTGCTTCTATTGCTTTCCGTGTGTCCGAGGAAGTCTGTATCGATACTACGGATAGAAACCAATATCGATACTACTAGGTCTCATGCTGTGGTGGTTCTATGTTACTACTCCGTGATTTTAAAAACCGGCATTAGTTTGGCCATTTAACGAGACCAAGTGTGGGAGTCGCTAGTACTGAAAGGTGATCAGCAGCAGTAAATCTACAATCACGCAATTTACTAATGGATACTGCCTCAATTTTAAACGTTTATCTGCGCGTAACTACTGCTTCTTAGCTTTTTCGTTAGAAGTGCTTCATGAGATTGATGAATGAATCGCCTATTGTGCTGTGAAGTGTAGGGTAGTCTTCCCCTGTGGTTAAATAAGGTCCGCTACACCATGACACCTCTCGCCCTGTTGCCAAGCAACGGCTGTGTCTGGCTGGAGGTAAGATCGTCCTCCGACGAACTGCTCGGGAGGCTCTCCGAACTAAGATTAGGCGAAGAGTCGTGATCAGCCATACGATCTTCAACCGGGAGCAAAACATTATCAGAGTGATTAATACCTGTAGTTTCACTACTTTCACGTGAACTATCAGCTAACGGATTATTCACGATGTTTATCAGTCGTTCTTCGCCTGTGCTCGGGCCTCCTTCGGGAACACTCGCTGCGGGACGGCTGACCTCGGAAGCGCCGTCTGTTCCGTTAGCAGCGATATTTCTTTCGTTAGTATCTACAGACTGGCTATTAGCGTTCGATGCGATTTGATTTCCCCCTTCTTGTCTATTCTCTACAACAGATTCAAAAGATGGCGGTGAGCTTTGCACTTGGCTCATGGCTTCGTCGTAGGACGGCAGAATGAAGTGCACGTCTCCGGTGTATGCAGCAATTATCGCAATTCGGTCGTCGTCGCTATAACGTCGGCTTCTAAACGCCGAATGTCGGAAACGCCGACTCCGGTGAAAGCGCCGAAAACAAACTAAAGCTGTCAACAACACTACTAAAGCACCGAGAGTGGAACCAGCGGTCGCAACAACAATCGTCATTTTATCCAGTTCATTGTCACCAGATTTGAAAGAGACTAAATTGTCAGCCGGAGTCGCGTCAGTTCCTGAAATATAAAAATGAAGATAGTAGTTAACACAGCGAAAGTCGCGTGTTTTAATCCTTTCACGTTCAAAGTGGCTAAATTTTACTTTGTAAAATACTGAAAAACAAATCGTCGCAGACGTCTCTTATTTTGGAATAAACCATTTCAAGGTGAGATTTGTATAAAGATCGTTCACACTTAAGTATAAAATGGAACGCCGATCTGAGTGAGAGTCTACGCTCAAAGTAACCAAAGATTCTTCTTTCATCACCAAGTAAAAGTAATCCTAAAGAGGTTTCATTTGAATGCATGTTCACACCATAAGATACAAAAGATAAAAATGACCACTATAAGAGGTAAAAAATTTGGCCTCCCTGGTCCTCGTGTCTATTTAACATGGTTTCCGCTTATTCGTTTTTCGACTCCCAAATCACCGTCTTAAGTTCAAGCACGACCTTCCAGGGCAGGATACTCCGGAGTAAACGGAGGGATCACCAAATGATTTTTGGGGCTTGAATTTATCCGAACCGGGATTTTCTTGGGTGAGACAATTTGGATTGGCGTAGTACGGCATCAGCGGCATCAGCACGCATGTGCCGCCCGCGTTGTTCTAAACTACAAGATGAGGAAAAGATACGGTGTATGAGTATCTACAGACGTCCAACTTCCATGTTCTTGTGTGTAATATATTTAAAATTCTGATAGAAAATTTCGAAATTAGGAATTTGAGCCGTTAAAAACCCTAAAGATTTTATTTGAGGGGGAGGGGTGAAGATTTTTGCCCCCTTTTGATCATCTCCAACACTCCCCCGCCTCCTGGGCACAACCTCACAACAAAGGTAAAGTTACTGTACCTACCTTTAACACAGACGATTCCGCTATTTCTTGGTACGTGACCACCGCTTTCCTTACATTTCTCTCCATATTTATCAAGTGGGAGACATTGAGTGCTTCCTCCAACGCGGCATGAATAATCGGAAAACTGATCGTCACACACCTCCCGCCAGTAGCCTTTTAGGTTACCTGGCAAAGCGGTACACTGAAACAAAGCTGCACCCCAACGAAAATATTTTGGCTCACAAATGTATTCAACGCGGACATTCACTTTATAGGGTGGCTTGACATGTTTGTATTGGCCGTGAGGGATCTTTCTTGGGGATCCGCAAGTTACATACGACTCTGCCAAGAAAAGAATACCATCATCAGGAACATCATCATCATGATCATTTTTATCATTGCTTAATATTTGATTTGACAACTACTTGCACATGTACTGTGCCACACAAAAGACGTTACCACCCCAAGGTCGAAGCGCTGTTGGCTCGGTCAAAGGGGTCATTTTTTTGTCATATAGTTAACTCCCCTAGGACGGAGACCCTTCGGATCAATTTAGATTTCTGGGAAACTGTCCACCTACCCCTCCCTTAAGCCAACATTTTGCCCAGAGTGAGAAGTAGGTGTTAATATTAGCTTAGGGAAGGGGTAGGTAGGCAGTTTCCCAGAACACCTAAATCGATCCGACCCTTCTACCCGCGGGGCGGATAAAACAAATAACAAATTTTTCAAGATCACACGAAAATCCCTTTAACGAACAGGGGTCAAAGCGCTGTCACCCTCTTGCGCTAAGCGATTCATACGAACATGTATACAAATGACCAAAAGGCAATAAAACCCTTTTTCACCTTTTGCTTCTGTCATAATAATTATCACAAGAGATCATTAAAATAAAATGATCATAATAGCCAACGAGACTGAAGGAATGAAAACTAGGTATGTTTAGCTATGCATTCTTACTCTCGCATGTTGTATTACTTTTCCCACTCCAGTGGCCGTTTGGAAGACACTGCCGAGTCTCGTCTCCTATCCGCTGGTATCCAGGAAGGCAAGAGTAAGTCACTGTTGTCCATATTGGCTGTATACTTGGATTACTTAATGTGCTATTAAACCTTGCTCTACCATGTAATATATCGCCAGGGTTTGCACAGGCTGATCGTACTGTTAGAGAAAAGGGAATTTTCAATAGTCCATTTAATAATCATCACATGAAAAACAGTAATCACAAAATAAAATAATAAATGACCTCTCAGGCGAACACGATCCCAATAGTTTGCCGTTTTGAAAAGAATAGTTGTTCGTAAGCTTTCAAGGCCTTCTCTGGGACCTTAACTCGCCTTAACTCGCCCTAACTCGCAACTTGAGATTATGTTCAAATTTCCTTATCCCCCCTTAACTCGCCTAAACTCACATTATCTCGCACAAACTCGCCCAATCTCGCCACTGCCAAGTGGATACCAATTTTAATATCTCATCCTACTCTCAGTGTAATTTCACAATATTATTACTCCATAAAGGGAAGACCCCAAAGGATACAAATTTCAAGAGTTTAAAAGATAGTGATTTTTAAGGAAAAAGGGTTTTTACCTTTAAAAAATAAGTAATTGACCAATCCCATCCTTCTGGAATTTCTAATAGCCTCTGTGGTAAGGGTATTTCACCACTTTATACTACTACATGAGAAATTTCTGCAATTTGATTGGCTTAGAGCACTGGTATTTCAGCTTAATTTGAAATACCTACATGTGAAAATTACAAACCTTTCGTGGGTAATAGTATAAACAAATAATGACATTATTTGTACGTGATATTTGGCATAAATACTACTAGTGATATTTCAAAATTGTCTCAAATTTCACTCGCCCAACGGCTCGTGAAATTACGTATAACAATTTCGAAATATCACTCGTGGTATTTATGCCAAATATCACTACAAATCATGCTATTACCTATACAAAGATTTGAAGAGGTTTTTCTTACTTAACATTGTCATGCCTTGGAGTCACAACTGGACTGTCCATGGAACTACCAGGATCAGCCTGAACGTGCACTAACTCGCTGCCTAACGAAAAGGCTTCAATGCTACGCATGGCAGAAATTCCAGAGGCATGGGGTCACAGGGTCTTACAAATCCCATGTTGACTGTTTGTGTTTTGGTCCACAAAGTAAGTGACATTAACTAAAAGCACAAACAATGAATCCACGAAAAAGTTTTCATAAAACAGTTTAAGTTTCAGTCTTACACTTATACGTGAGACAAAGAAACACTCTAAATTCAAGCTTGCTTTGAATCTCTCAATTGAAGTTAAAAATATTATCCTATGATTTGTTTTTAATTTTTGGCTTAAAATAAGAAATCTCGAATTTAGAGTGAAATACAAAAACATAATACCAGAATATTAAATTTTTAGTTTTAAGCTGGTTAATGATTTACAAAAAAGTTTACTTGTAATGGAAAGTTTAATTACTTTGCAAATATAATGCATGCAAGCTGTTTATGACATACATGTATGAAGAGCAGTAGCGTACGTATCATCTTATAATCTGATGAAGCTTAATGAGGATTCTAGCTGACAATCATCAATGAAAGGCTAGGATGTACCCAGAATCGAGAATTCTTTAAATACACCACATACCGATTGCAGTCCATATTTCTTATAAATAATTACCGGGGGCTAGCCGAAGGCTGGCACCGGTCATAAAATGCAACGCGTTTATGTTTTTTCAAAGTTACATTGTTAGGGATATATCGCTGACTGAGATATATCGCTGGCTCGTTACTTTTGGGAGTGTTCGCTGAGATATATCGCTGGTTTATTGAAATCTTATCCGCCGTTTTGAAAAGCGGGTGTCTAGAAAACGACGAGGTATGGAGGAGAGTAAAGAGAAAGATTATAGCTTTTTGGGAACGACACGTTCCCCAACCTTAACGATGTACTAGTTTATGAGCGAAAACTTGAGAGTGAATAATTGGAGAGACAAATTTACGAGGGATCGCTTAAGAGTGAACGGGGGGGGGGGGGGGGGCGCACTTGGGTATTTTTGGGGTGGGTATGTGCCGCCCGGGACTCCAAATTGGCACCCCGTTCTAAAAAAAATTTCCCCTAAAATTGATACCCCGTTCTAGAATTCGCCCTAAAACTGATACCCCGTTCTAGAAATGGGCCAATTTTTTATACTCCGCTCTAGAAAGTTTGTCAATTGAAATAGCCCTGTTATTTTTAAAAAGATATTTCTTTATTTGTTCGACTTATATATCAAATAAATGCTTCTTCATAATCAGCAACAATTTTAAGCAGAAGATAAATGGCTGCTTACAATTGAAAATGACTGGAGCTGTCGTGCGTTCGAAATATTATACCCCGTTCTAGAAAACGCCTCTGAAATGGATACCCCGTTCTAAATCAGGAGCTTCAAAATCACGACCCCGTTGGGCGGCACATACCCGTATAGGTAATGTATGGGAGTACTCCCCCCAGGGGAGTGAACCTTCCATCGTGAAACTTATCGAGAAAATAAGCGACTTATCAAAGTTATCTACATTGAGTGAACCTCCCATCATGAAATTTATCGAGAATCACTGCGAACACTTATCAAAGCTAACTTTATATCATCTTAAAAACCGTGTTTCCCATAACCTTTGTCACGCAATATTTACGTTAGCGACATGCGAAAACTCTCAACTGTTCAAAGTGGGGGATTCCCTAACATTTTCTCTTTTCACATTATTCATTACACCTTGTTTTCATCTCTAAAGAATATTTGCAATAAAAAAGATTTTCATGTCCCCTGACAATCTTGTTGATGAAAAAGACCCTTCCACGTGGGTTGCCAAGACAAAAGTGGCCCCGGTAAAATTCACGAAGTGATTCTTGTTCTTATAAATATTTACCTCGTACTAGAAGATCTGTACATTGGTTCAACGTGACATCCTGTATGGCCTACATTGTAGTCAGACTGGCAACCATAACCCAGGAATGATTCATAAAGACTTGTTACATTTAGCCCTTAACTGAATAAAGGATTGCTTAAGGTACAATTTCAGCATTGATAGCCAACTTCGTTCGCCATCTTTGACATTACCCAGAAGATACTGGTAACTCGTGTCTTCCCAGGGCCCTCTCGCTCAGCTAATTGTCCTTGATATGCATTCTGGGTAATTTTCAAGATGGACGGGAAAACTTCTGAAGAAAAGGAGGAGAACTCGTGCAAAACTTTTGATGTTAAATGTAGAAGTTTCGAAATGTATCACATGCAGGTAAGCTAAGCTAAAGCCTTTTACCCTTGCAACGTTAGCTCTATCAAAGCCTTGTTGATCCCAGTCCACTGGCAAGTTTTAGGTAGGAAGCTTCAATGTGGCGTACGTGACATGAAAACACGCACAAAACGCTTGAGCCGGTGATCACTTTGTAAAAATGCGAAGCAGGAAGGATTCATCAGTGACAACTCTTAAGAGTTTGGAAGACAAAGCCGATAGTGGAGAGTGTTTTCTTGTTAATCAAGTTAAATAAGGTATATTCCTCTGCACAACTATGAGCACTTTCTGACACTTTGTAAAAAATAAGTAAGCCTGAACAGAAAATATGGTCATTTATTTTTTGCTGTTTTGCTAGGCTGAGAATTATAAAGAGTTCACTATCAAGTTAACTTGATCCTCCTTTCTTTTGTAGAAATTACGGTGTCTCTCACAGGATTGTCCAAGTTTAAGGAGGGAGTTTCTAAAATACGGGAACTGCTGTCTTTGCGAAAAGGCATCAGCCTTCATTTGCAAGAAATTAAATAGATTTTCCGAGGAAACGAAAAGGCAATCATTTCTGGCAGTGAAAACAAACAATTGAGCTGGATTCCAAGAGAAACCATCAGGGAAGTGGAGAGAATGGATCAAATGGAAAACTTAAAGATAAGTCTTATAATTTTCAAGGAGAAAGAAATTTCATTTCATTTCAGTAAAATTGATTGTGTCATAAAAATTTCCTCAGCTCAGTTGTAATTCGTCAGCTTCCCCGGTTTTTTATACTAGTTCTTTGAAGAACATTGACACAGACTGCAAAAACATTTTTTTTTTTTCAATTCTGGAGTTAGTGATAACAATTGATGACATGTCATGTGATACCTATTATGCTCACCTGCCTATTAAAACATAGTGTTATTGATTTAAAAAAGTAAATAAAATAAATATCCTTGCTTATACTACAGCTACATTTTTTTATCAAGTCATGATTGTTTTGTTTTCATTTTTTTTTCTTCACTACTGGTAATTTATTATTCTGCCAAATAATTATATAGCTTTAATAAATAATATATGATGATGATGATGATGATGATGATGATGATGATGATGATGATGATGATGATACAGCCACCAAATGGTATAGTTTGGTGTCTAAATGCTATATAATTAATAAAAAACAGGACTCCATGTCACTAGTATATCCATACTTAAGCTTGTCCAATTAAAATAAATTCAATTAATAAATTTAAACAAGATTTGGCTTCATTCAACTTTGGAGCTCATCTGAAATTTTTTGTTTAATTTTTTCGTAATTGGACAACATGGAGCCTACCATATATATAAGAAATACAAAGATTGCAAGGCATCTTTATATGTATATTACTAAAGCACATAAGTTTTAACCCTTATAACCTCAACATAAGGTGGATCATTTTCCCCTAACACGCCTAAACTCGCCTTAACTCACACAAACTCGCAACTAATAGGCGAGCTCAATTTTTCCTTATCTCGCCTTAACTCGCCTAAACTCGCATTAGCTCGCACAATCTCGCAGCGAGTTAAGGTCCCAGAGTAGGCCTGCTTTCAACAGCCGTTTAAACGGAATGGGTATCCGTTCGAACGGCTCAAACTATCATTCTGTTCAAAGAAATGTTTTCCATTTTGTTAACAGCAAAAGGGGTAAAAGAAAAGCTGCTTTTCTGGATCATAAACCTCAGTGTTGATTTTTAGTTTGAGTATTCAACACTGGGTTACAGAAGAGGCATTTTCCAGGTCACAAAATACCTTTTAAATACTGTGCAACGTTTGATGAACCCAGGGTTCATTTCATAAGTAGGAGGAACATGATCGCCCGGGTAATCGTAGCCCTGAATGGGGGAGGAGGGGGGTAGTTAAATTCAGAGTCACAGTGAGCTGTATAACGCCTTGCCCAGTTGATAGTCTTAAACTCCGTCCGCGGCACTCAACGACGGTTTCCTTCCAAGTACATTGAAAATACTTTTAAGGCTATCCAGAGTACTTTCAAAACTCACGAAATGCATCCTATATGCGGCGCTATAAAATTTGTATCTGTTCGGTCATCTTAGAGCAACTTGACTCTTTTCGAATTCAAAGGGCTTCAGTATTATCTCTCCGAAAATTTAGATGCAATTTACCTTGAGAATTGGCTTCTGATCGCTCTCGCGATCAAACTTTTGAACCCGAAAATTATAGGTATCCTTTTTTCCTTGGTTCACGAAATGTGAAAAATTAAACTTCAGAAAATCGTAACGAAATTATCAGAACGGAACGGTGATCTAGCAATTTTTTTAGCCGTCCTCAAATCAGGACTATGCTGGCCCGCACGATCATGCTCCATTTACAAAAATTTGAAAATGTATGGCCGTTTTGCAGGGCGGCCAAACAAAATGGCCGTAATATCGAGGTGACCGTTTTAAGGAGGTGGCTGTAAGGCGGGGTTCCACTGCATAGTAAAATTCAAGACCTTTTCAAGATTGAAGAAACCATGAAAATGCACATACCACAATGAGGTGCCAAGTTACTCCAATATCCCGAAGGTAAACAGGTCCTCGATGAACTTCCCACGAGTCTGTAGTACGTATGACAGGCAAATGTGACTTTTACACCTTGTGTATAAGCAAATCCCAACAGACCAGTCTTGGAAAATATATAACCATGCTTAGGTTCAGAAAGAGATCTGCAGGTTTTAACTGTAAAAGGAAATAGATAAATTGAAATAAATAATAGTAAAATAGTCAACACTCTCTTAACGGACAAATCTCCAAGACGGACACATTGTGTTGGTCCCTGACTCCCTGCCGTTTTTCAGTCACTATACTCTATAAGACGGATACCTCTATAAGATGGACAACAGACACTTCTGAAACCGTCAACGGACAATATTGGAAAATGCTTTACGTACTGAAAAATACCTCAAAATAGAAATGAAGGTGCTGTACGTGGCATTTAATGTGGCTAAATATCATTTAGGCAAAGTTAAACTCGAGCGAGTTGGCCAGCAGTCTTCTCCCACTTCAGTATGTGACCTACGGGGCGGCCCGCGGGGAATTGCAGGGCTCCTTGTGTGCCCTTTTGCTAGTGTTGCTTTGCATTGTAGCTTTGCTTGCTGATTGTAGCGGATCATTTCTTAGCCTTCTTGCAAATCAGTGCGGATTCTTGCTGATAGTCGCGGATCAATGTTTGCCTTCTTGCGAATCATTGCGGATTCTTGCCGTCTTCGCCGTTGCTTGCTGATCGTAGCGGATCATTTTTAGCCTTCTTGCGAATCATTGCGGATTCTTGCTGATAGTAGCGGATCAATTTTTGCCTACTTGCGAATCATTGCGGATTCTTGCTGATCGTAGCGGATCAATGTTTGCCTACTTGCGAATCATTGTGGATTCTTGCCGTCTTCGCCGTTACACACCGTTTTCTACTCGCCGCATGTCTCTACGTAACACAAACAACAGCCTTGCGGCCGGTTTTTTGCCTCTGGATTCACGACTGCCCGCTTTGACAACGGGTGCCATCCCAGAAGTTCCTCATTCTTCTGCGAACGATGTTTGGGAGCCCATCGCATCTGACTAGCGTTCCGGACGTGCCGTCCTTTGCCTTTTTGGCCGCGCCTCCGTGGTCGCTGCCGTTAAATCAGCGCTCTCAGCCGAACAAACTACATCTACAATAAGCGTTCCGGTAGCCTCAAGCGTGGCTGGGGGCGTTCCCACGACGTTCGTTTGCATTCTCAAGCTTTGGATCTGGCTGCGTCTAGTCTTGGTTTCCTACCAATTTCTGCTACCAGCATCGGATCGGTTAACCAATTGCAAGGTAGGCCAAACTTTGTTGTCCCTTCTTTGTGTCAACTTTTTCGCCGCCGGTATCGCCCGTTGCTCCTTCCCCCCGAGCGTCTAAAAAGCCAAAACGGCGTATGGACGATATTGGCGGTTGGCTGGAGGCCTTTTAGTGTATTGTCTCGTGTTGACGTCATTTTTCGTTCACCGGCCGCGTGTGGTTAGCGTACGATCGGGCCTCTAGCAAGCATGCAGCCGCAACAAATTTGAGACTGGTAAGCTTTTCATGTCCAAGCGTTCTACCCCTTGCTATTAAATTGTAAAAATGTTTGATATTATTTTTGTACATTAGTCTTGTTTCAGTTGTCAGATTTTACATGTGCGTTATTTTACATGTAAGCTGTTACGCTTTAGATCACAAAGCCGTGAACGTTTACTTGCGCGATAATTAGGTTGCATGAATAGAAGAATTCGTCGCACACTCCTCGTGTCGCCCAAAATAAACTTTTTCTCCTTCGCATAAATATAGCGAGATTTAATACAAGAAAATACATTAAAAAGTACTTCGGCGCTCGCTATTTTTTGAAAGTTTTAAAATTTTTTATTTTCATTTTATTTTCCTTTTTTAAAAACAATCGAATTTTCTCTTTTTTTTTCATTTAAAAATCTTGAGCAAAAATCTGGAGTCCAGAGTCCAGAGTCCAGAGTCCAGTCCAGTCCACAGTCCAGTCCTGGTTTTATACTATGCCGATATTAGATCTGTAAAATGTATGATAAGAATCTATCGCTGTGTATAAGAATGTAAACACTAAAAATACATTAAGAGTGGCATAAATAGCAATTCTGACAGTTAGAATTATCAACCAGTTCCGCTATGTTTGTTTTTCTAATTCTAGATCTAAACGTAGATAAAGATGAGATATTTGTACAGAGTTGACTGTATTATGTTTATTATCAATGCATTTAGACCTTAACAAGTACGCCCTTCCACAACTTCTTCCACAGTCATTGGTTTTAATGGCCAGCTGTACATTTATTTTACTTGACTACAAAGTGTTCTTAGAGGAAGTAACATAATAATAACTTGTTCTAGGCTCCTAGAAAATGAGGAACGTTGTGCGAAAATCGCATGGGCCAGCTGAGGAGAAGTGGAGTAGTGCACCAACTCCTGGTAGACCCTATGATTGGTCAATTGTGACAGCATCCTTCAACACTTATGATAATCATTAGCCTTCACAGGCACAGAATAACATAACAAACATACCCTCCTACACCGAACCTTTTGACATTTGACAATTAAAATTTTGACACGAGAAACGCTTTTTCAGGAAGTGGGCGGAGTAAATGGTGGATTGGGGTACATGTATTTGAAAAGATGCTTACAGGCTCTCCCCTGTTCTCTTCCCACCATTTTTTCGCTCGTTAGTTATTTCACTGTTTACTTGCCTTTTTGCTTGTCTGCACTGACCAAGAGCCTGACACTAGCCAGAGAAAATAGCCGACATTTGGCTACGCTACAATTCAATTCAATTCAATTCTTTATTTCACACTATAAAAGATATTTACATAAGTGTACATAGGTAGAAAAATAAAGCAGCTGACAAATAATAATTAACTAAAAGACATTAAGTTCATTTGTGTACAGTGTCCAAAGTAGCAAGAGCTTTCTTGTTGGACACAGTCCATTGGTTTCCCCGCCAAATTACGTCTGAGAAACGAGCGCAGAAATTCCATACTGATGACGTGTCACTACCCAGATCTGGGTAGTGTCGTGTCATCAGTATGGAATTTCTGGGCTCGTTTCTCAGACGTCATTTGGCGGGGAAACAAGAGGTAACGTCGCCAAATGTCGGCTGTTTTCTCTGACACAGGCTGCACAATAATGTGAGTTATAAAATAACTAAGATAGTACGCGCGCTCTGATTGGCCGAGAGCAGTGTTTGCATGAGAGTATGTAAACATGGTTGTGGCGTCAAGTTGTTTGGTTTTTCGCGCGCTAATCACGCAAGCACAAATTTGAAAAAGTTTTCGAGTTCAAAACTCAAAAAGTTTACTTTATTTACCCATTCCTTCGTCGGCTGAAACTTGGAAAATCGTTACAAAGAAGGTGTGTACATTTTTCTTGGCTTAAGCTGACCGTTTTAAGCGAGAAAAATCCGTATTTTGCAAAGCATCTTTTTGCAAAACAAAAACTGATTACGCGTGCAAGACTTCGTGGACAAGATTTTGCGACTGGTAAGAATTTCTCTTTTAATCAGTGCCTTACAAAGAGTTTTGCGTTTTTTTCTCGGGAAAGTTATTTTATAAAAGCAATAGAAAACTTTTTTCCTGTGTTTGCGTAGCCTGATATAAACACTTGAGGCGTTGGGAGAATTCTCGACAGTTATGCAAACCCTCGACTTCGTCTCGGGTTTGCATAACTGTCTCGAATTCTCCCAACCCCTCTCGTGTTTATATCAGGCTATGCAAACATGGAAAACGTTTTCTATTGCTTAATTATTGCATAATTATACTAAGTCTATAATGATCTTTTTCCACATTAAGGGTCACCTTTCACAGCCTTTGCATGAAAATGAAGATATTGACCAAAATAAGCTTTATTAAGAATCATTAAGTCCTTAGAATAAGATTACACTGAATTTAATGTTGAAATGATACACTGTACATGTCCATCCACCTTTTTCAAGTTAGTGTAGATCACTTTGTTTCTATCGTGATCATGTTAATAAACAAAGAGGAAAGAGTAAAATCACACTGTACACGATACTGTTTGGTGTGAGATCTTGGAGGGTGAGCAATAAAATTTGTTACGCTTTAATATCAAATTCGTCTCGAGTTGATATCAATAATTATAATGTGAGAAATACAAGTGAACTGAAAATATGTATAATTATTCAACTTCACTCAGCAGAGTACAAATAACACACAAAACGAGTACAAATATTTCACAGTATCTGTACTCCAGAAGACCGGTTTTCTACAAACGTCGCACATAGCAGAAAATGCATCATTTCCTGAAGTTGCATGGTTAAGTGAAGCCATGTTTTTAGAATAAAGTTAAAGACCTGAACATGTGTAATAGAGATGGTGATAACGACAATCCGTGACACAAACAACTTCCATTAAAAGCAATCCCCGCCTAGCTGCTTAACAGTCTTCGCTTCTAGTCCTTTTAAAATGTGAGGAAACTCGATATGGATGAATCTAGACATTCTCTTAAGACTAATCACTAATCCCGGCAAAGAATGAGTTTCCATGTCCATTGTTTACGAGACGCTCGTTGAAAGTCCTTCAATTTGTGGGAGATTTTTCGTCTTTCCATAGCAATTTGCTCTGCTCAGTTTCCCTTCTTGCAGTCAGGTTTACATAAGAACCGAAAGACATCATGAGCACAACAATTATTTGTCATTCCATCTTTGTTTTCTTAGCGTTAATGTTTGAAAGATAACAGCCCAAAGCGCCGAAAACCCGAGAAATCGACAAAATTTGATTCGCGGAAACTACTTAGACATGTTTTCATTTTAGGCCAATCAGCCGAAGAACGTTGTATAAAGCGCACGAAACTGGGCTTGCAAAGGAGTCCTGTTAATCTGTCACACATTTCTCGTTTTAAGTATTTACTGGGTTCTATTTTTAAAACTTCTCTAGTTAAATAATAAACGTCATCTCTTATTGGATGGTTTAGTGTGTAGTACTTGTCTCTTGTATTTTGACTCGCCCTTCAGGCTTGCCAAAATACGGTGTGACTCGTAAAAATATCCCAAGATACTACACACTAAACTGTCCCATAAGATAAATTTACTGTTTACATGTACTCACCGCAAGTAAGTGCAACGCGTGACCAATAGCCAGTCTGATTACAGGATATGCTATAATTGTACACGAGGGTTGCAGGTTTTGAAGGCACCTTAACCTTGAGGAGAAAGGTGGGGGAGCAGTGGTATGTAGCAACAGTACTGGAGCCAAGTACAGACAAACTGTAAGTACCATCTCCTAAGCTTTGGGCAGGGGGATTGCCACAGGTTTTTTCTATTTGAAAGAAGCAACAATAAGATTAATTTACAGTACTGCTCAAAAGTACAATGTACGTAGCAAGTCGGTGCTTCTTTCACTGTGCGGTTCTCATTGTGCATTACATTTTTTGGGCATAATATTAATCATCAACAACCCACCCTTTCACCAGGAAGAATTAGGTAAGCAATGCACTATAGGCTAAAAGACCAGAAGAACAGCACGAAGACAACTCAAATGGCAACACTGGCTACTTGGAGAAATTTTGCAGAGCTGAAAAACCCCTTAGCTCTCAAACTTGCCGATTGATCACTATCGAGGTAAGCATGTTTTAGCTTGTTTTTGAACTAGGAATTATTTTGAATGAATAATAAAACAATTATTGAATTGGGCTTTCGTATCATCTGAAGAATTATGGAGATCATAGAGGGAGTTATCTGCCGAGGCCGTCCTTGATCTCCATAATTCTTCTTGAAGGGTGACATTGGCTGTTTGGAGAAATTTCTCAGAGTTGAAAAACCCCTTCGCTCCCAAACTTGCCGATTAACATTCACTATCAAAGATGAACTTAACATCGATGGTGGTAACCATGTTTTAGCTTGTCTTTAAACTAGGAATTATTTTGAATGAATAATAAAACAATTATTGAAATCGGCTTTCGTATCACCTGAAGAATTATGGAGATCTCAGAGGGAGTTATCTGATTCTCCATAATTCTTCAGATGATACTCAGCCCAATTCAATTGTTTATTAATACATGTACATTGTAGCTACCAGCTGCCTCCAGCCAGTTGGGTTTATAAATAACATGTATCTTCAATGTTGTAATTGAGAATTAATTTTAGCTTTGAGATAGTTTGATCACTTTGGATCTTTTAACGTGTTTATTTGAGTGAACTGCATGTAACTACAGTGTACATGTACATTATTGTAAACAATTAATGGATGAGGTTTTTGTGATATCCGGAATAATCAAGGTCGAGGTAAGTGTCATCAGCCAAAGCCGAAGGCTGAGGCTGATAACACTAACCGAGACCTTGATTATTCCGGATATCACAAAAACCAAATCTAATAATTGTTTTATTATACAAGCCATTCTTATTTTTTTATTATAGAAGCCATTCTTACTTCGCTGTCCGCGAACTTGACATTGCTGTCTGTGCACTTGACATTGCTCTTGGAAGTCATGCATTGCGGGCGCAACCTACAGATTATTCACTAATCTGTAGGTACAGATTAGTGAATAATCTGTAGGTTGCGTTGTTTTCCAGAATTAACTGTAAGCTTTTAGGCAATGAGAAGACAGATGGTGACTACAATGTATAATAATTATTGTAATCTTTATATGCCTCTGTATATACATGTAGGCCACCAGTAACAATCTCCTCTAGTGGAGACTAAAACTTCAGCTGAAAAGATACAATTTTTAAAGGTTACACCCTCACTTTGGTCTACATGCTTATCAAAATGCATTATAAAAGTGTAGGTGGGCCAGACCCCCTACTCCTGGGGCATGGTATCTTATGCAGGTGTTCAGACTGTGTAAAGTCAACTCTCTCTAAGATGGGCACCTTTGGGACTGCCACTAAGAGTGTCTGGCTTATAGATATGTCCATCTGGTAGAGAGTCAAATAAAGGGGTAAGAAAGGCAGGGACCAGTTCTAGGTGTTCATTTTATAGAGGTGTCCAACTTGTAGAGGTGTCTGTATAGGTGTCAACTGTATAGAGTCAAGTGATGTTGACATCACAAAAACTACATTGTGTAACATGTAATAATGTGTGGTTCCAGAAAATATCCATACCCCCCCCCCCCCCCATGGAAGATCATTGGAAATTCCAAGGGGGAGGGGGGGGGGGTTCAAAGGCAGTAATTTCCAAGGGGTAAGGGAGGTTCATGGGAAGCTATTTTCCAAAGGGTGACGGACCACGTACAAGACATTGAAAGCAACGTACGATCGATCTGAAGCACAAAAACATACCTATGTAGGTTGTTTTGAAACAAAAGTCGGTACTCCTGGCCGCTGAGAGGAGGTTAACATCATTAGCTTTAATGTTTCGGTTTTTCTTTGAGTTACTTAGCACTACAACCTCCAGAAGAACCGCAATGATGTGTCTTTGGAACGAAGTCGAAACGATTTAAAATGGCGGACATAACTGGAGTCTTGTCTTCGTCTTGTTCATTAAAGTGCTTTCACTTCTGTTCACTGAGTATCCCTTTTCTTTTTGCTACCTTCACATGCAGGAAACACATTTTTGATAGATTTCATGTCTTATCAGTGGTTATTGGGGGTTGTAACTTATAAAAATGCGATGTGACGGGAGTACTTTCGTTCCCATTTCTTGCTTGACCTTCACAAGGCCAGGCTTCCTGGCTAGTACAACGCGATGATGTTCACGAAATCTAGCGCGTTGGCATGTATTAATGAAGTTTTCGGCCCTTAAATAAGAATCATCCTGAAGAAACTGACAAAATGTGTAGAAAAATGAACAGCCAGAAAGGAACCTTGTAAGTTTCTTGGTTTTTTTTTGCTATCGTTTGCAAAGTTGCTTAAGCGGGTGAAACTTAAGTTC
The DNA here is from genome assembly GCF_958299795.1 of Porites lutea. Classification (NCBI taxonomy): domain Eukaryota; kingdom Metazoa; phylum Cnidaria; class Anthozoa; order Scleractinia; family Poritidae; genus Porites; species Porites lutea. The sequence goes on from NC_133207.1 coordinate 22,495,273, forward strand.
TCTTCATAACATTCGTGTTGGAATAAGCACAAAAACGTAGAACAAACGACGTTTAAACTTTGCAACCCAAATGTTTAAGCTTATAAGCTTACATAAAAGCAACACAGACATAATTTGCAAACATCATTCATGGCGAGAAGCTAAACGTTGGCTGAATTAAATAACTTTACACCGCACTGTTGTAATAAGATTCTACTGTATTTTCGTAACTGACTGAGTAAGTATTCACTTTCTTTGTTTTTAAAGTACCAAAACCACTTTGAATTTCCAAAGGGTGGTAAGCGAAGTCCCTGTTTAAAAATTCTGGAAATTCCTGGGGGGAGGGGGGGTCATCAAAGACCCCCCTGGAATGAAAAATCCTGGGGGGTGGGGGGGTGCAAATCAAAGAGTCTTCCGTGGTGGGGGTATGGATATTTTCTGGAACCACACAATTACAAATTGGTTGGGATAAAAAAGGAAACCAAGATGAAAAATACCCACTTAGCCACCCACGGCTTGTAAGACAAGTGCAAATAAAATATTGATCTTAGTGATATAATATTTGCACCATTTTCATGTTCTGATGATTTAGTTATCATCTAAGTCAAAATTACAAAGATTAAGAGGATTTGCAGAGCAAAACATTGCTTAATATCTTACTCCCAATCTTTGCACCAACACATGGATTTTTTAGCAAGTTGGCATTTTCCATCTTGTTCCTTCTGAATAAATATAAATATTACTATCTATACCATTAACTAATCCCATTCTTACTTACTTTTACATGTAAAGTTACCACTCCAAATAAATCCTTGAGTCCTAGGGTCTTTGTCACATAGCTTATAAGGTTCAGCTTGTTCAGAAGTGTAGCCATCAACACAACGATAATATGCTTTGCCTCCTTTCTTATAACCCACTTGCTTTGTTTTATCTATGTTGGCATGAGGGACGGTTGGCGGTGGAAATGGGCAATCTAAACAATAATGATAGAGAACACAATCAAAGGCATTAATGAATTTGAGACATAACTTTGAATGTACGTTGGAATTAACATTAAACTGCACTCTGCAGATATAAAATTCCGTCCAAAGAATTTCACCAGCTGAAAGAGAGACATGGATAATTTTAAAGGAACATTTTAATGAAATAAACTGTACATACAACTGCTTCACCTATCAAGAATCCTCCTTCCTGCCCTTCCGGTCTTAGGTATTAAGGTTCAGTGTGTATTGTCACACCTACAACAGTACTTTTGTTGCTTAATTCCTTTTCACTCGCAAACATACACCCATGGCCTCTCATGCCATCCTTTCAAACTTTTTTTGAAGAACAATGAACTAAGAACCACCCAAAATACCTTTCAAGATTGCTGTGTGCATTTTTTCCAACAATGTTTCTCAAAATAACTGTATATGTAAATGATAAGCAGGGTAGATAAAAGAGAGTGATGGGTGGCGGAAGGGTGGGGCAAGTGGATCTCTACCCTTCCCTCAATTCTTCCTCTCAAGAACTGTAAAATAAACTGTACATGTAACAGTTTCTATAATCAAAACTTCTGCTTTCCACCCTTCCTGAATTACAGTAGACATATAAGGTACAGTGTAGATATTACAGGTTAAAATTAAATTCAGGTTTAAATTTTTTAACCTAGGTCAATTCTCAATTAATTTTCTTTTGTCTCCTAACCCTAATTATTCATGAATTACAGCTAGAAAACAAAGGAAATTGAGAATCAACCTAAAGTAGGTTAAAAAATTTTAACGTGAATTTAATTTTAACCTGTAACATTGACACTAAAGCACTTGTAAGGATATTAAAGGACTAGTGAGGACATAAAAAGACTAGTGCGAATTGAAAAGGACCAGTTGGGACCAAAGGACTATTAAGAACATTAAAGGACTAATAAGGACATAAAAGGACTAGCAAGCATGAAAAAAGACTAGTAAGGACATAAAAAGGATGTACATAATATATGTAAATAACAAGCAGAGTGATAAAAGTGGGGGAGGGGTAGGAAAAGGGTAGGGGAAGTGGATCTTTCACATTTTCCTCCCAAGCATTCTGCTTATTTATTGGCTTCGTTGAGGTGCAAAAGGTGATGCTTACATTTTATTTATCTAATGTATTAAGTTATGCTTCACCTTCATGTCATAATTAGAGCATGCCAGTGACAAGCATCAAAGAGAAAATGAAGTATGACTACTTGCATCAAGAAAAATAAATTCTTTCATGCAACAGGTCATACTTCACCTTCATGTTATGTAGCATGCTAGAAACCACAATCACCTCCTTTTAGCAAAATTTCTTTGGAATAGAAAAAAACTGATAAAATGACAAGCAATGACTAGAGCATGAGAGATTCTCCTTGTTTGCAAACTGAATCATACAGTACAGTTTTTTTTACCTGGCCTTCACCACGTGACAGCTTAGCATTAAACACAAAAATGAAGGAAGTTGTTATTACATACCTCCAGAGAGCCACTTACAAGAAGGCAATTTCCCATTCCAAGAATACTTGTTGTCTTTTACCTCGCATATTATCTTTTTAGCACCAACCAGGGTATAGTTAGTATTGCAGGAAAAAGATATTACAGTTCCCATGGGAAACCCACTGCTTTTCCTTGTAACAATCCTGTTACCATTTTTAGGTTGTCCAGGATCAGTGCAATCAGCTGCATTGTAAAAAAAGATAGGAAAAGCTCCTGTAATGATAATAATAATTACAACACTGGGCTAGGTTGTTCAAGGCTGGGTTAAGATAACCCAGGGTTGGTATGAAATTTGAATTCAGATAATATGAAAGCTTCAATTTATGCAGATTCAATTTGATGAGTGGGCATTCAAGAATAGAGAAAATCATGATCATCCAAGAAAATGCTTTTAAACAAAAGAAAGAAAATTTGGATAAAAACTCAACTCTGAGATAGTGCTACTTGGCCTGGGAACTGGACCCCATAGTTATCAGGGCTCAACAAAACTTGAATTCCAACATGTTCTATAGTCCTTTGGGCAAAGAGCTCTTACATTTTTCATAATTACACTTTCAAGCAATTTGCAAATTAACCTGAGAAAAATTTCAGGACTTCAATGGCATTTGAAACAATTGGCTCAATGAAGATACATTAGCTGTGGTCACACTACAGACTTTCACCTAGGTAAAAGCAATTTACCTAGGGAAATTCATCATCTCCCGAGATAAATTCATCTCGGGTTTTGTTTTACCCAGGTGAAAAATTCTATGAAGGTCACACTACTGCTCAAGGTACTGCTCTGAAGGATTTCACACCAGTTGAATTTTTTTGGAGCGTAAAATTAAGAAGGCAAGATGCGCAGGGATCTAGCTGATCAAAGAGACGTTTTTTCTTTTATCTCACTGTTATTTCTTACACTAATTCAATGTGCAAGGTGAAGAAAGCCGAAGATGTAGACGACTCATGCCCCCAAAACTTCTTTCATAGCGTGAGCTATGTCCGCTTCTGTCATCAAGACTTTTGCCGATGAGAGTCTATTGGCTAGCAACTTGGTATTTCATTTTTCCCTAGCTATCGCTTTGGGATAGCTTTCAAGGGAAACTCTTTTGTTCTGGAGACATATCCAAGACCCAGACAATAAAATTTCCCTGAGGTAAGTTACCTAGGGAAAAATCGGTTCCCTAGGTAAACTGTCAACAAGTCGAATTTACCTAGGTAAAAAGTCTGTAGCGTGACCACAGCTAATATATCATGATCGTTGCAGTGGTAATTGCAATTGCTTAAATTACAATTACCACTTCAACGATCATAATCACAAGTTGAGTACTCTTAACAGTCAAGACACTGAGAGATAACAACTACTGCACTTAACAATTGTTGAGGTTCTCAAATTGAGAAACAAAGCTCGCTGGTCTGTACAATGTACAAGTAGTAATGCTAAGGAACATCGTCCTGTTTTGTCACTAAGTCTAACATGTACACATTTATCTAAACTTCGCCTTATATAAAGTTAACTTCTAGAAGCAGGAAGACATTTTCCCAAAGAAAAATCTTGTGTAAAGTGGTCTAAAAAACCTCATAGAAAACGAAAAGGTGGGTACAAATGTGTTTCTTACTGTTCGCAAATAATGTTACCATATCATTTTGTCGATAACAGAAACAATAAACTATGGTCGACTATGTATGAGATGGGTTTATCGGCCTTTTTACTAACCTGATACGTTGGGGATGGTACCAGCCATAAGCATCGTGGTCAAAGTGGCAACAATACACACAGCGTTTGCCTCCAAACGATCCATAATTCACAGTCTAAGTAGTTATCAACGTAAGGTCTTTTGAACGTGCAATGTTCTGAATAAAGGCTTCAGCTGTTAATAAATCACGTTATGTAAACGCTTTTACCACAATTTCTAGCACGCCTACGTCTAGTCACGATCTCGAAGATTAGAACGAAATTTGTCTTTTATCCTTGATGTTATTACCGTATAGAATACTCACAAAATATCAAGAAGACTTACGTACTCGACAAAAACTGAAAAAGCTTTGGGAAATCCGAATATTACGCCTCAGCATTGCTTTCTTCCCCCTTTAGAACAGGAGTATTCTCCGACGCCATTTCCGCCATCGAAGTGAAAGTTGTTCGCGACGGTCGATACCGGACTAATCGATATTTCGTCGGAATGATTGCATAATCGATAGTTTTTCGATGCTGCGCATCGATATTTTGCATGGTACCTGGTGGGTTACAGAAAGACAGATAAAAAATGGATAATAAATGTATGAATAAATAAAAATAACATCTTTTGCCCTGTTTCTGGTCCACTTTCCCTGACCAATTTAGAGGCCCTGCCAGGGTAAATTCGAACAAGCGACATGACCCAAAAAGTAGCGACAATCGCGACAGGAGACTGGAGATAACCTCCCTCAGCCAAATTGCGACGTGACGGAAAAGCCGAGAATAAGCGACAAAGAACGGTGGTTTGGCTAATTTATCTGAATGCCAAGAAGAAGTAATTTTCGTCAATTTTTTTCGTCGTCTTTTGTCAGTGAGCTTCGGTGGACCCTCCTGAGCGCGCGTCGCGTTACACTTCACTAGGGACCTTTATACGATCGGACAGCTGCGACTTCCATGAACGCGTCTTTGAAAAATAGACTTCGCATCCTGTTAAACTTTTTCGCGATTATCCCAATTCGCCCTGTTACTTAAAAGAAGGGAATTTTGGTTTGAGCTGAAAGGAGGGGACCGCGCTGAGATCGGACACTCAGAGATACATGTACTTGAATTTATCGTCTTACTGTTCCCGTTCTCAAGTAAATTTAAAATTTGGTCATTTCACGTAGTAGTTGTGCAGGGACAGCAAAGAAATGTACAAAAAAACGTGATGCACGTGCAGAGTTGTTGTTTTGCTCTTTAAACTTATTGCTTTTTTGACGTGCTCCTTATTTACGCAACCCGGCACAACTCCTGGGAGACCTGGGAACGAGATTGTCCGTCAAATACCTTAATTTTATGCAAGCTTTGCTTTGCTTGCCCCTAAACTTCTGACATCCTTGTCAGGAAGGCCGTGAGAATACCACTACGTCTTGATTTGTAAGGAGGAGAGGTAAATGTTATGAGCGAAGTGGCTCATTAGACAGGCGCTTTCCTCCATAAATGTAGCGTGAAGCGACAAGTTCGAAAATACTACATCTCCATGAACGGGATGTAAGAATATCGCTAGGCTTTCAATCGCCGGCCTGCATTATGATCGTCGTACCCACTATACACTTGGGTGAAGAGAGACAATGTGATCCAGACTTAAGTTTCTTGTTTAATGTAAGCAACACGACGATTACGACGGTGGAGAGACCAGACACCAGGTCACCTAACCACCGACCTTCCAACCGCTCTCACAGGGTAGAGCACCGTGCCTTCACTATTTAGTCAGGTCAGTTAGTCTTAAAATGTTAAACGTGGATCACTTAATTGTGAATGGCGATGTATAGGTGTTCGATACGCGAAATGTTAACTGAGAAATTTCAGAACTGTAAGACTCCTGTAATGGTTTCTTTACAACGCATCGCTACTACCCTTTTCTAAAATTCAGACAAAGACAAAGGATTTTCGTTCAATTTCCGACAGCGACGGGAAGCATTAATAAACACTGACACGAGACGTTTTAAAATTCAGACTAGCGACATGGGACCCCACCCCCCCCCCCTCTTCCCCCCGCAGGGCCTCAGTTTAGGGCGGGGATGTTCAAAGATGGGTTAAGTTATCGCCACTTTAAGATAACCTAGGGTACTTGAATTCAGCCGTATAAAAGCTGAAAAATCAAATTCAGTTTAATTCTTTGAGTCTGAAATTTGGTGATTGGATGCCCTAAAAAGAATAGAGAAAATTATCCGAGAAAATGGTTTTAAACAGAAGAAAAAGAACCCATCCCGGATTAAAATTCATCCCTGGGATATTCGAACTCGACGAACTCGAACTGGGCCTGGCCCCGGTGGTTCATGAACGTTGGATAGCACTATCCAGCGGATAAAAGGGTAAAAGAAACCAATTGCTTTATCCACTGGACAAATATTTATCCCGTGAATAGCGTTATCCAGCTTTTGAACAAGTGGAGGCTGGTGTATAATTTCTAACATTAACGTCATGGATAACGTCACTCATGACAACACCGCAGCAGCTTAGCTGTTTGAGAAGGTTTGAAATATAAAAATGGCGAAAGAGTTCACAGCTATGATTAGACGGAACGATAAATTTGTTTATATCTTGCAGATGTCATATCAATAGCAAAGTGAGATGAGTGATGTCATCATATGTGACATATGTGGTGCGGCGGGAATCGGATCACTGACGGTCCCACACACGTACTGTTCATAGGTTAATACCAAGTAAACCAAGTTGACCAGTCGTCCATCGAAAATGGCTTCACTTTTGTTATCGCCACTTTTTGTGCGCTATCATTACTTTTCATCACTCACCTTCATGTCTAACACGCTTGCTCGTAAACGTCTATGACCTACAGTTGACTCCCGATAATTCGAACCTTCAAGGGAGATAGAAAAAAGTTCGAGTCATCAAGGGTAAAATTATAAAGACAATGATCTGAATGGAAATGAAAATTGCTTCGAGTTAGCGGAATGTTCGAGTTACCGGGAAAATTGTCGACGTAACTTGAAGGTAGGCAAATAATAGCGGTTTATTGTCGCTGAGGGTCGAAATACTATTGCTTTCATGATGCAAACAAATCACTTTAAAACGATCTTATCAAAGAGCTTTACCGCGGTGCGACCCAGTGTTAGTGTTTTTTTTTTTTAATTTTTATTGTTTTTACAAACATAATGCTGAATTACTTACATAGTACTTACTTAGTTACATAAAGCTTTAATACCTACTTACATATAACTTGCTAAGTTAAATACTACTTACTTACATAATATTAACTTACAAGATAATGCTTACAAAACAGGAGCCGATGAGTTGGAGTCTGTTACAAAATAATGAAAAAAGAATTCTAATACAACTAATTACTAACTTACTATCTATTAACGACGAGTAAATACGCTAAAAACGACAAAAAATAAATAAATAAATAAATAACAAACAAACAAACAAAACAAAAAAGCCAAAAAACAAGGGAAATTAGCCAGAATCAAGAAAATTATTTTTACAGCTTGACTTGCACCTTAGCTTTGCTAGTTTCAATTTGTATTTTATTTTTAAGGATAGACAAAAAAGCATCGAAAAAATAATCTTCCTCATTTTTAGACGCGGTGTAAATATAGTATTTTGCAATTATCAAGCAGAGGTTTAAACCAAGACACTGAGGCACGGTGTCAGTAATGCCATAAAGTGTTTGTGCTTCAGAAAGCGAGATCTCAATGTTGTTTTTTTCGCGCCACTAAACTGAAAAATGTGTCCAAAACAGCTGAGCATTGGGGCAAGTCACAAATAGGTGTGTGATTGTTTGCTTTTCAGCGCATAAATGACAGCGCTCATGTTCTTTAATTCCGAATTTATATAATGTAGCGTTGGTGGGTAAGATGTGGTGTAAGATCTTGAACTGAAACATTGAGAGTTGTATGTCTTTCGTAGCACTGAAAGGCATCTTGTAAATTTGAGAAATTTGCTGTTCATTTAAACTAGCTTTTCTGAGTCTTTTTTCGGCGGTGGCAGGAACAAATTTCCTTTCAACAAAAAAGTTGGTAGCAAGTTTAGAAGAAAGCTTCTCAACGGGAATTCTATCCATACTTATGGATTTATTCGAAGGCGGTTGTAATTTACCTTTCATTATTTTAATCCAGTTAGGAGGAATTGCTTTGCATAAACCGTAGTAGGTAAGAAAATTAGTTTTAAGACCAAAATAAGAGCAGAAGTCTTGGTGAGATAGAAAGGTATTGCCGTTGAAGAGCTCTCCAATTTTTTCAACACCTGCTACATGCCATGCTTTATAGTATACTGAATAATCGTTGATCCTAATAAACCGGTTGTTCCATAAGATTTCATTCAGTATTTCTTCTTTTGAGGAGGGAGTGAACGAATTTATAGATTGCCAGGCCAACAAGGCTTTCTTGTAAAAGATCAATGGAATGTGTATGTTAAGATGTTTAAGTTCAAAGTTACATTTAAGGAGAAAGAGACCACCAACTCGCTCTAGCAGGGAAACAGGAATGTGAGTCCAACTCGCGGTGGGATGACAGCTGTCTAGTCTTCTGATCCAAGTTGCTTTGAGAGCATTGTCGATTATGTCAAAATCAGGCAATGAGAGACCACCTTTTTCTTTAGGGCCAATCAGGGTAGTTTGTTTTATTTTTGGTTTTTTCTTTTGCCAGACGAATTGAGTAATAGCTTTATTAACTTTTTGAATAAATGTGGGGGTGACAGTGAGGACAGCAGTGTTATAAATAAGTTTGGAGAGGGCTAATGCTTTTAAAATGACAATTCGACCATGTAAAGTTAAGTTCCTAGGGTACCACAAGTTTAGCAAGGAAGCCATCGAGGACAGTTTCTGTTCAAAGTTCCTTTTGAAAGCAGCTTCGTCATCATAAGAGAAGTGAATACCAAGTGCAAATACAGGATCTTTTGGCCATGCAATATCAAGAGGTTCTTCCGGGTTGTTTTCGTTCGCGCTTAGCCACAAGCCCTCTGTCTTGCTTCTGTTTACTTCAAGACCAGAGCATTTTTGAAAAGCGTGGAGCAGTTGGAAGAGGTTTTGGGCAGATCTTATATCAGAAACAAAAACAGTGGTATCATCTGCGTATTGTGAAATTTTGAATTCCTTTCCATATATGTTGATTCCTTGAATATTTGCATTAGACCTTATTGCATTAGCAAGAATTTCAGCGCACAGCACAAATAGGGAGCCGGAAAGAGGGCACCCTTGGCGAACACCTCTTTGTAGTTTAAAGAAGACAGAGGCGTAACCATTATTTACTACACAGTGTTAGTGTTGCCATTATCAACCAAAGATGACACAGAATGGTTTAAAATAACAGATCACTGGCCCTCCCTTACAACTTTCAAGGACTGAAGGTATACTGATACTTACACTGACACTTACTCAGTGACACCCATTAACGGACACAGCCCCTGTAAGGCATCACCCTTACCCAGGGCACTGGGCCCGAGCATAACACAAACAAGAGGGCTATATCTTAAAACACCTTTTTTATTTTTTGTTCGTTTGCAGATGGTGACCTTCTCACTTTTCATACTCATGTTGCTCCAAGTGAGAATCGTTAAGGTAAAAAAGTATTCTTTAGTATAATATCATGATCATGTGGTTCCATTTGTTCTTTTCCACGCTCTTTCTTTTGTGAATAAGTAGGTAGTAACTCGTTTCTGCGTAGGAAAAATGCCCAAATTGGCATGTAAAGATATATTGGTAGCGTGGTTGCTATAGCAACAAATACTGTTTTTTTAAACACCCTTGATTTTGACTGCGAATTGTTCCAAGATGCACAGATTCGTCGCAACCCTACTTTGTCTTACGCTTGAGACTCTATCTAGCCATCAACGGATGCATATGCCTGACTTCATAACCACAGCCAAGGAAAACAGTAAACTTAATATGTGAAACATCTTAATTGTACATAACCAAATAACTCTTTATACACACACCAAGTCAAAACTTTGACACTAAAAGATCGCTTAACCTTTTTCTTGAAAGGGAAGACAGTCTTGGATTCTGGATTCCATGTCATAGATTCCACACTTTGTCAGCGGAACTTGGAATGCGGACTTCCAGTCGTTATAGGGATCCCGGATTCCTTGAGCTGTATTCCGGGTTCCAAAGCCCAAGATTCAGGATTCCGCAAGCATTCGCAAGATTCCAAAACGAAAATTTTCGGATTGGGAAATCCGGGTTTCCTTACATGAGGCAACTAATTATATTACTCTGATTCCTACTGTTAACAGACTGAATCAGTTACGATGGAAAACGTAAAAGCGATATGGAATCGATACAAAATGGTCACCCAAGGAGATGTAAGGAAAAAACCTTTGTAACCATTTACAATGAATTAAGGTCTGTTTGTCAGTTTTTTCAATCGTATTTTAGGACGGGAGTGATAAAAAGGCTGATGATGATGATGATATTAATAAAATTAAAATTGTTTTGACATGACTCTATACGTTTATAACCATTCTTCTGTACTTGCATAATTCCGTTTCTGTACCACGTGTTCTGCAACTGTGTCACCGAAAGCCAGGAACATTTGCAAGCTTATCTCGTTTTTCATAAAACCGAAAAAGGAATTTATATGCAATCGTAAGTCTAAAGTATACATGGATATAAAGCTAAGCGATGCTTTTGACGTTTTCCAAGAGCACGTACTATGGGATATACCCTGGGGGCGGAGCATGCGCCTTAGATCCGCCATCACCGGTTAACAGTCAGCCCGGATGGATCATGGTGGCAGCTGGACAATATGACTACCAGAAGTCTGTTGGGTGCGGCATGTGCATCGAAATCACGGCCAACGGAGAGCAAACGAGCCCTGAAACTGGTGGGCCCACGCCTATGAAAGGCACCTATAAGGCTTATATTGTAGATCTATGTGAAAGCTGCAATCAAGGTTTGTTTATCTCCTGTATGAAGCAATATCTAAAGGAGCAATCATTACATACTTCGAAATTCTATTCTATAAGCGATTTCATTCATCCATTCGAAGAGAAAGAGGCGAGAGCAGGCTATCCTACATCAAATCCAAGAGTAAGCTTGAAATTATGCTCAGATGTATGTCCAAAAACTGTGCTAAGTAGATTCCGTTTTGTTGTCTCCGGCTCTGGCATATACGTACTATTTCATAGTTATAAACTGGAAGGCGTAGGGCTTCGAAACTACTTTAATTTTACTCCGTAGGGCACGATCTACTTATATCCCTATAAAAAAAAATGTGTCTTTTCTTCCAGCCGCTTTTGATTTATATATTAGCGGTTATGGCAAATACAAGACCTCTTTTAAAGCAGTTTCATGCCCCAGTGTACCTGGTCAGCCACGTTTTAATGCTTCATCGAGCTTAACGTTATCTGCGCCGACTTTTCCCTGCCTTTTCTCAAAATATATCGGTCCACCATTGAATCACGCCTGGAAACCGACATTCAGGAGTAATTTCCATTCCAATGTTTTGGAATTTTTGCCCTCAATTTTTCACATAAATACGCGCGTACCGTGCGAACAGGTAACTATGCCCCTGTTTTCGCCCCATGTAAGGAAATTCGGATTCTGGAATCCGTGCAATCTTGCTTCCGGATTGCGGATCCTGAGGCCCGTTTCTCGAAAGTCCCGATGGGTGCCATCCATTCAACCAAAATTCCGATCGGTCCGACCGGGAAAAGTGGTCCACCTCAAAGGTGGACCAGTTTTTTTTAAACTTTTCCGGTTGGACCAAACCGATGCATTGAGTCTTGGACCCAAATTTTGGTTGAATGGATCGCGCCCGGTAACTTTTCGGGCCCGAAATTAAATATTCAAATCAAAATCTAAGGAATAAAAGCGCGGGTTCTGGCTGAAAAACCAGTCCATTTTGTTTTGTTTACTGATAGCTTTATCATGTTTTGCTGCAAAACTATTGAAACTTCGATATTGAATCAAACAACAACAGCTTTCCGGGTCCGTAAACTGAGGGACTTCCGAGAAATGGGCCCCTGGGCCTCAGAATCCGGAACTCAGCTACAGTCCCGTACATGAGGTGACTGCTTACAGTAAGTCCTTTTAAAATTTAGCACAAACCCGCGGATCCAGGGGAGGGGCCCGGAGGGCCTGCTTCCCCTTTTATTTTTTAGACCAAACCGCATTGAAGCCTGAAGGGCTAAAAAAATTTGTTTTAGAGACCCCCCCCCCCCCCCTTATCTAAGGGTCTGAGATAAGGGGGAACGGTCTCAAAAAAATTTTTTTCGTCCCTTAGGGCCTCAGTTTGGTCTAAAAATAAGGAGGGGGGTGCCGACCCTTCCGGGCCCCTCCCCTGGATCCGCCAGTGTTATGTTTATATTATTTTCAAACAAGTCTATTTGCATTGTTCATGGCCCTAATCAGGAGCCTATACGGGCTCCTGGCCTAATGTTTCCTTGCTCTAAAGGGTGGTGACTGTGGGTATGGAGATCGAGCACAACAATAAATGGGTGTGCATGGAGAAGACAGGTGACAATTACTTTTCCATTAACGGAGTGGGAGAGATGCAGTTCCCAAAAAGATTCCGATTAACGAGCATCAGTGGGGAGCAACTACTAAGCACAGTTCCTGGCATTAAGAACGATGAGAACATCCCAACAGACATTCAATACTCCGATTTCAATCCAAGTAAGAAATATTCCTACTGTTTTAACTAAATTTTGTCAAATACAGCCAACTCTTTTTCAACGGACGTCTCTATACTGAGACGGACTCCTCCGGACACCTAGAATCAGGGGCACCCAACGGGAAATTTTGAGAAAAAGACCTAAAAACAGCAACAAAGCGTGAATAAAGTTTTCTGAGACTATTTTAAGCATTTTGGGAGATTGCTGGAAAAAAATTATCTGTTCCTCACTCCCAGCAAGACTGATGGAAGAGTTCCCAGCCAGCAACCTTACAACCTGCAACCTGACTTACTGGGAAGATTCATAGCCTGGCACAATTCAGATCTTCAGTGGTAAGCAACCCATACAAGTAGCCCGTAGCAGCTATTCTAGACTTCAAATCCCCTCTGACACCCTGAATTATCTTTTTTCCCAGCAACACTTTCCTTCCAAGAACTATTATTTCTTCCACATCTCCCAGCCAGCAAAAATTTGCATGAAGAACAGATATTTTGAGGAACAGATCCATTGGGTGCCCCTGTAGAATTGGTCCCTGCCTTTCTTTTCTTCACTTCCTTAGTTTGACTTTCTCTATATATGAAATATTTTGATCCTCCTCTGGTTGTGGATATGAGTGGCTCATTTCACTCGCTACAAAAGAACATTGGTGTTGCATTCTCTTACTAGCTATATAGTTTATATTGCTTAACTTCCTTGTATGTATAGTTTTAATTATTTAGAAAGCTCCCCGCTCATCTGATTACTTCTGATATCTATTTTCCTACAATATTAATAGTGGAGGTATTTTTCATATTTTTTGTCATTGTCATTGTCATTGTTGTTTGTTTGTTTGTTTTTCTTTTGTTAATAATTTACTTGGCTTTTAATTGTTTGTTGAATTTGAACTTGCTGTCGGAAACTGAATGATCATTTGTTCTCTCATTATCAGACAGTAATCCTGAAAACATCAAATGCTTTGGACAAGGCGAAAGCGCAGGACAGTGTGAGTACCTTGCATCAATCATGTTATTAGAATTAATTAGAAAGCAAGCGCATCTTTTTGGGCATGATACGTGTTTTTGAAGTGCTAAAATTTTCTCAGGATTAAAGCTCTTGCTAAAGTTGCCTCGTTTGGATAGGTGACCCTCTTTTCAGCGAAAACTTTTCTCCATACAAACTAGGCCTTAGGCCTTAGGCCAAGGCCAATTAACGTCGAACTTTTGTTTTTGATCATACGTCGAACTAATGAAGCGTCAAACCAATCAGACTTCATCATCTAGAACAGACTGATAGAAAGTGTTGGTCGATCCAAACGTAACTGTCATTCGGACGAACTTAACTGAGACAGACGTCGAACTTTTCATAAACTTAATCCACCCAGTTTGGTTCGTCCCATGCAAAAATCGACGTTTGGCTTTGGCCATTCTTAAACTGCCGTTGTTGTTGAGAAAATTCTAGCTTTTAGACTACAGCTGATCAATCTATACTTATAACCAGTTCGATTATGTTTCCTTGTTCTTCTTTGAAGCCTTTGACTGTTTATTTAAAAAATCCGTATTTTTTAGCCATATTTTCCAAACTCATCGTGTTATACTGCTACCCGTAATTTTCTAGTACCAAAGAACGACCAAGCCAGAACCTTAATCTCCCTCCTTTTGGTTGCCAGTCACTCTGTATGGTACGAATTAAGCAATGCGCTCCAGCCTACGTTCAAAATCAAGATCTCTGGCCTATCATTTGAATGCGATCGCTCGCGCACTATCCAATTTCTCTTGCGCTGCTGCGAAGTGTCGTGCGCTTTCTGATTTTAAAAATTCTGGAAGTCTGTCTCAGCTGAAACTAAAAATTAAATAGGAAGACCAGTTAAACTGTAGTAAGTGGCTGGTGGGTAGATACAAGATCAGAAGCTCACAGCTGACATGGTGATTTCTAATAATCAATACACCTGTTTGAAGGCGGACAGGAAGTTGAAAAATAGTTATAAAAGCTGTTTTCGAGTTTTCAATTACCAAAGTTTGGCTATTCAAATGTAAGATAACGAACAGCAATATCATGATGGTGTTTCCAATTACATTTCACGAAAGCCGAAGCTTTAGACTTGATAAAGACAAACCGTCTATTTTGTCATACACCCACTGAAGCATGCATTGAAAGAGCTTAAATTAGTTATGAAATAATATTTATTTATAATACAGCGACAATTTGGACCTTAAACCTAAACCAAACACTTTAGAGGCTACCAGTAGGATCCTCTCCTTTTACAGTTTTCCTGCTATCAAATTGTCGACGTAACTTTAAGGTAGGCAAACTAAACAGAGGCTTATTTTCCTTGTAAATGCAGTGGTGCTATTTCTCCTTGTCCCTCGCGATCGCCATAACAGTTCCGACCAGGCTGAGTTGGACGACAAACTGCTGCCCTTATCACGCAAAGAAAACCATTCGTAATGATTCTCACCAGTCTCAAAAATGAGAGGTGCGACCCAGACAGAGGATTGCAAAATACTGAATGGCCATTTGATATCTTTGAAAGCCTGATATTACTGTGCCTTGCCCGTTTTACACGATTTTAAAAAACCAACTGATACCCAGTATTCTCTCTTGTTAAATTGTATCGTCTCATTACTTGCGTTATTCTTCTAGGTTGTGTGGGAATGGAGCCAAGGGATATTAAGATAAAACCATTTTTAAAAACAAACCACTCGCCCGCGGCTCTTGGTTCAGGTGTTGGTTCCACTCGAGTTTTAAACATTTATACGTCATTTCCATGGTCGATAAAATTATGGTCTATGGAAAATTGTTGTTGTTGTCTTTTTTTTTTTAACAGTAATATTGACAATTTTTGACGTCCATTTTCGTTGAAGTTTCTTGGAAAAACCTCGCTCGAGGAAATAGAAAATGAACTGAAATATTGCGACATCATCATTATGTTACTTCTACAGTCTACACTGTTATCAACTGTGGCTCTCAACCAATCAGCGAGAGACATACTGCCCTGTTATTGGAAAAAGGTGCGTCCCTGTCAACTCTAGCAAAGCCACTACATAAAAAATCAGTCGTTAAGTTAGTGTGTATTTTCAAACAGACTGCAAATGTTCAGGATCTTCCCAGCCCTTTGAAAATAAGAGAGAGATTGAAAGAGCATAACACAAATAGTGAGTCTGCAAATGTTAAGGTTTTGAACTCTTACGTGTGCGACTGATGTGGTAGTTTGAAGTAGGGGAAAGAATACTATATTGATCAATGGTCAATGCTTTTTTCCAACATTTGTAAAATCGTAGTCTTAAGTGTCAGTGTATTGCTCAAGTTGTATCACAAAATTTTGCACTGATTAACAGGTAAAGCGGCTGCAAGCTGTGAGGGGCCTATTGCAAAAAAGGAACACAGTAGGAAACGCCCTTTTATTTTTATCAGTCGGGAAAAGGGAGCAAGCAAGGTTTCCATTTGTTCTCTCCTAATTTCCATGTGCAACCGCTCAAGGAGTTTTCGGCCTTTCCACCTCGTCCTTTGGGTACGCAAAAGAGCACACACGGCGCCAAAGCAAAACGCAATCGGCATAAACGCCTTTTTATGTGATTCTGATAAAATAACAACAAATTAAACACACCATCATAAGGAACAAATTTTGACCAAATCGCAACAGTCAGAATAGACACTCAGTTATCGGCAAGCAGATAACTAACTTTATATTTTATTTTTATTTATTTTATTTTATTTACCACACAATAATTACAAAAAAATAAAGGAAAAGAGAGAAAAAACGAAGTGGCGAGGAAACCTAACAGAAACTATAGGAGCTTATGAGAGGTTAGGCCTTCTCGAACTACGGGTTAGAGCTGTTTAACATCAATTAAAAAAAGATGGCGAAAAGTCGAAAATGGAAAGATTTATGAACTGTTTTCATATTCACTCGATAAATATAACTTGTCTGTGGGTTGTGCTGATTTCCAACGAGAACATCGGTCGTAGAGTAAGTACAATCACTACAATGTATACAAATGTTAGTTTATGCTACATATTTACTCTCACCCTGGCCACCTCAGTATTTGGCTAAGCTAGATGGAGCCGGTGGCGTGAAATTTGTTGAGGCTGACAATTGCTTTGAAATATTCTCTCGGAATTTGCAGTCAAATTTTTCCTTCAAAAACCATTCTCGCTGCAGGACCTTTATCTCTAAAGCAAGCAAAATCGTTTGCTCGCTCTGGACACATTCTATCGCGTTTTATCTAAGTTATTCTTTATTTTTTGTCGTTATTTTCTCAGTAAAACCGTACTTCAATAATTCATGGCTAATGAAAGAATATCTTCGTGAAACCCTTCGCACTAACCCAAGCTAAATCTGGCTATCTCAAGATTTTTTTCTCCTTTTTCTTGTTCGTTCGTAGATGGTGACCTCCTCACTTTTTATACTTTTGTTGCTCCAAATGAGAATCGAAAAGGTAATAATGTGTTCAAGTGTATTGTATTGTGATTATGTGCTGGGTTCCATTTTTTCTTTTCCAAACAATCTTACTTTCGTGAGTCAGTGTTGTAGTGTTGGACAAATGCCCAATTTGGCACACATTGGGTCAGCTATAGGAAAATTAAGACACCCTTAATTTTAACTGTAAATGTTTTTACATTTAGGTTAAAAAAAAAAAAGAAAAAAACTCGTCGAAACCCTACTTTGTTAAACTGTTGAACCTTTCAGTATTAAGCGGCCACCACCGAAGCTGCATAATTGCATAACCATGCACAAGATATTTAGATTCGCGTTGTCTTGTGACCATCATATTTTTAATAAATAGCAAATGGGCGGAATACAGTAAATAAATGTGAACCACATTACGTATGTGGACAAGAAATTGAACTGATAACCCTTTGTACATAGTACATGCACCCTTTCAAAACATATAAAAGACTAAACTATCACTTAACTTTTTTGGAATACAAGAAATAGCCTTCTATTTTTATTTGCATCTCTCTAATTCGTCGATTAGAGTGGTTTTCGTTTGAGTGTCGTAAAACCAAAACCAAAGTAATTACTCTGGCCAATCACATAGGACATAGACAATACTTTGAACCAATCAAAACTCGAAGTAATTACATGTGGCTGACGCAAAGCGCGGGAAAATGCATGCGAGCGCGTCACAATTGGCTTTGGTTTTACTTCTGATTGGATGAAAAGGTGGCGCGAATCTTTTAAGCCAATCGCATCGTGTAGAAAGTGCAAAACCAATTACTTTTCGACACTCAAATGAAAACCGCTCTAATACACTGTATTATTTTACATGTTAATAGACTGAATCAGTTACGATGGAAAATGTGAAAGCGATATGGAATCGATACAAAATGGTCACCCAAGGAGATGTAAGAGAAAGAAATTTTCGTAAGCATTAACAGTGAGATTGAATTCTCTTTGTCAGTTGATTTGTTTTTCACGGTATTATGGGGCGAAAATGATGAAAAAGAAAAGCACAATGAACCTCTTCCAAGGGGCAAATCGGGGCCGGCTTTTTGAGTGGGGAAGGGGTCCTCTTAAAAAACTTTTAAGTCAGGTACGAATGCCTTCTTAATCATACGCCCCCTCATCCCAAGGTGCATCCCTCCAAAAAAAGTAAACGAATTAATCAATACTAGTACGTAAATGTTTCCATGATGGAATCCTCAGATGAAGAGAAAAAAAGTAAAAATCAAAATTCATTCAGACATGACTCAATACGTTTCTAACCCCTCTCCTGTCTGTGCGTAATTCCGTTTCTGTACCGCTGAAGCTGTATCTCCTTTTTCATAAAATCGAGAAAACAGAAAAAACGCTCATGATAGATCCATAAAGATCTAAAATTTTTATTCATGACGTTAGCTAGCGATGCTTTATTTGACTTTTTTCAAGAGCACTTACTATGGAAAATATCCAGGGGGCGGAGCATGCGCCTTAGACCCGCCATCACCGGTGAACAGTCAGCCCGGATGGATCATGGTGGCAGCTGGACAATATGACTATCAGAAGTCCGTTGGGTGCGGCATGTGCATCGAAATCACGGCCAACGGAGAGCAAACGAGCCCTGAAACTGGTGGGCCCACGCCTATGAAAGGCACCTACAAGGCTTATATTGTAGATCTATGTGGAGGCTGCAATCAAGGTTTGTTTATCTCCTGTATGAAGGATTATCTAAAGGAGCAATCATTAAATTGACCAAAAAATTTTACTGATTCTGAATCTTTTTTATTCATCCTTTGTTGTTTCTGGCGAAGAGAAAGAGGCGAGCGTGTGATATCCTGATTAAATTCAGGAGTTAGCATCGATAGCTTAAAATAATGCTCTTTATTGTCCAAAAACTGTTAAGTCAATCTACAAGAAAAATATTGAGGGCGTGGCTTTCGAAACTACTTATATTAAGCAGGCTATGATTTCTTCATTCACCTTATGATAAACTGGCTTTTTCTCCAGCTGGCTTTGATCTCTACATTAGTGGTTATGGCAAATACAAGACCTCTTTTAAAGCAGTTTCATGCCCTAGTGTACCTGGTCAACAAGGGAATATTCAATTCCGTTTCACCGGTAGCAACCCTTGGTCCATTAAACTACAGGCTCGAAATTGCAGGTAAGTCACAATAATGTTGTAAGAGGGGAACCACACCCACAGTTACTAATCTTTCCGTAAATCTTTTTTAAGTTAAACACAAAACAGGGGCTTAGCTAGGGGTTCCTGGCTTGCCCTTGCTCCACCTCCCTTTGTGAGATAATTGTTTTAAATGTCCCTATATTTCAGGTGGCGAAAACGCCCGTAACCGAATCTTTTACATCCATGCCGAACCTTGCTAAAAGACAAATTGACTGATGAGCAGTTAATACCAAAGCCCCGTTAGTTCCTTTTTTTTGGTGCAGACAGTCGCTTCAGTGTTTAACATCTTCCAAGAAAACAGCTTTGGCGGAAAGGTTCCTCTTACGATTTCATGTTTTAATTTTTCTTGCTCCAATGGACCCCACTGTTTCCTTTCTCAAAAGGGTGGTGACGGTGGGCATGGAGATCGAGCACAACAACAAATGGGTTTGTATGGAGAAGACAGGTGACAATTACTTTTCCATTAACGGACTGGGAGAGATTAAGTTCCCAAAAAGATTTCGATTAACAAGCATCAGTGGAGAGCAACTAGTAAGTACAGTGCCTGGCATTGCCAATAATGAGAACATCGCCACAGACATTCAATACTCCGATTTCAATCCAGGTGAGAAATCTAACTATTATAATCAGTAAATATCGACAGATGGGTGAATAGACCAAATCCAGCACAGCCTGACAAAACAGCCGCCACTGGTTTACTCGCGCCACGACGTCTGAGGAAAGACATCAGAAATTCCATACCGATGTCGTGTCATGAAAAGATATTGGTGGTGCTTTTGAGTGATTGCTTGTACCGCAAGGGAAATTTGCTTTCAGTATAACCAATCAGAAGCACTACCCAGAACTAGTATGGAATTTCTGCCCTCGTCCCAAAGACGTCATTTCGCGGGGAAACCAGTGGTGACGTTGCAAAATATAAGCCGTTTTCTCAAGCTAAAAACCCTATTGCCAAGTATTATTTTTACTTAGTTCATTCTTTCGTAGCCGTAGATGATATTCTAGATAAGCTTAGACACCCAAGCATAGCTCTACGTAGACTTACACCGGCGGCTATGCACAACTTCGTCCCTAGGGCTAGCCCTAGGGGCGAGGTTGGGCCATACATAACTATGATACCCAGTCTTTACTTACTCTGGTTTCAAGGGAGCTATATATATCGATTTGAAGTTACTCTAACCTAAAGTAGAGAATTCCAAGTGCAAAAAAAAAAACTATATAGACTGATAGATGGAAAAGAAGAATATCAGGCGAGTTCGTCAACCTTCCTCAAAGTCAGGATTATTTTTTAAGATGATGTGTTTTGCTATGCTAAGGTTACAACATAATCAGGCGAGAAAAGCGAAAATAAGCTAGGAAAACATGCATGTCGACCTCTTATACGGAAATTTAGCCAAGCCTAATCGCGGAGCTCATGGCCCTGTTAAATTCTAATCATTTAGTGTTTAAATTTTTTTAGTCATTACCATATTTGGAGAGCAGGCGCAGTAACAACAGACTGCAGCCTTTAGGTTATCGTAAGACTATCACCAGAGAATAAAAGCCTCTGACATAGCTTAAGACCGGGAACAAAATAAAAAAGTTTTCAACTGTTCGATAAGCGGATAACTTGAGAAATTACGTAAACTTGATGAGTAGGGTCAGGTGATATAGGTAAGCGGATACATCTTTTGACCACGGTCAATTGATATGAATATAGATTAAGAAAGAAAAACAATAGCATTTTATTCTCATTCTAATTAATGTGGCTCCTCCTAAAATGTTCTGCAATTGGTATAGGATTTAATGGAGCCGAAACCAATTGTGGAATTGCGCGCATTTTAGGCATCCTACTGATGAACAGTTGCGACACGTAGATATATATTTTTTAGCAACTAAGATAATTTGCAGTCTGTCTACTGAATTGCTTCCTTATGTCTCTGGGCAGGTGAATGATCAACGGCTCCCAGCTCCTCATTATCACAAGCAATTTCTCCTCGAGCCCGAATGACCTGAGTCAATAGCCCATGACGCCGAAGGCCGAATGGGCTATTGGCTCAGACGCCATGAGGGCGAGAGGAATAATTGTTTTGGTAAAATCCAACTAGTTGGTAAAAAATATCGAGACAAAACAACTTTAGCTAGTTAAAGCTAGACTTCAATCCTTTTTTGACCCCCCAAAAGCCGGCGCTTTTCGCTACTAGTGGGCTATAACATATAGCCTAGTAGTAGCTCAACTAATCAAAACGCAGCGTGGATAATAAACCACTAGTTGGATTTTACTAATATCTAGTTTGCCGCAATAGTAGGAACTATTTTTCATGTATTATAGTTTTTTTTTTCTTTTTCTTTTATGACAGTTTTTTGTTGAATTTGAACCGGCCGTTGGAAAGTGTTTGAACATTTCTTCTCTCGTTTGCAGACAGTAATCCTGAAAACATTAAATGCTTTGGACAAGCAGGGAAAACGGAACAACGTGAGTACCTTTTATAAATCATGTTTGTTAGAATCAATAAGATTAGACCATGAGGGTAATTTGTCTTGCAATAACCTACATCCTAGCTTTTAACCCTTTAAACCCTAATATCAAAATTCACATTCTCATTTGTTGTCCCTATATGTTTTCAATAGAAGCAGTGGGCAGAATTTGTTGAAGTATCAATTAAATTCATCCTGTGTGATCAGGCCCTCAATTCTCATGACCACTGTGTTTTATAAAGCAGTGATATTACAAGGAGAAATTTGACGCTGATCACTCTTAGGGCTTAAAGGGTTAATCTTCTCATTTTAGTTTATTCACTACACTGTCTAGTTTACTGTCATTTACTGCCGCGAAATTTAATTTATTTTTGTTTACGTTAACATTTGTCATAGCAATTGGTCCCAATACTGGCCCAAGTCCCACGGCAGGAACTAATCCTGAGCCATCATCAGTTGGTACCTTAAAGCCATCTGGCAGTCCAGCTCCACCTGGTCCAGCCCCGTCTACCCTCCCTCCTTCCCAACCGGCGGGAGGTAAGTTTGTTCCATTCTAAATTCAAAAGGGCCCTTCAGTTCGGCTTCTTTGTTGCTCTACTTGATTAATTTTTAAAAGGAAAATTGTCTTGAGAATGTAGAGCCGATTGAAGAAATATATACGGGTACATAAATAATCGGTTCATGGAGTACCGCGCATTCACCTGATAAAATAGGAAAACTAACAGTAACACAGACTAAAAAGGTCGGTCTGGTCTTTTTCGTGGCTTGCTTGCTGTTAAGACATCAGTCAATACTGACTTTCATTTAAGTGTGCGTGCAAGTCAAATAAATATTTTACAATAACTGAGCGAATCCTCGCGCGCTGATTGGTCGAAGGCTATGGTCTATGTGAGTAGAGACCATGGAAATGGCGTAACATGTCACGTAGAGCCGGTTGTTTTGTTTCTGAAATTTCTGTGAGTGAGTTGGTGCTTGAAGCTGCAAAGGTAGAGCAAAAAGAAGAAAAACGTCTTCAAACTTTGCAGTGAAACCACTCGCCTGCGGCTCGTGGTTCCACTTGAGTTTTGAACATTTTATGGCGTCATTTCTATGGTCTATAAGAGTGTAGACCATTGAAAATTGTGGTCGATTTGTTGAATATAAATATATTGTTTCGGAATATTTAATTTCAGAGGACAAGAACTTTTGCAAAGGGAAAGCCACAGGGCTTTACGCTGATCCAAAGGACTGTGGAAGCTTCTACCAATGTGCAAACGGGATAACATATTGGAAGCATTGTCCTAAAGGACTTCACTTTAACCCTGAAATCCAAGTCTGTGATTTCCCACAAAGTGCAAATTGCAAAATTGAGGTAGTGTAAGACAAAGCCGACCTGAAAAAAATAATAATTTAACGTAATATCTGTATGTATCAATTTATGATTGACGACCTGTCTAAAAACAATAATACGTTCAGTGGGGTAAAAGTAATTTTTGGCTCTGTCATTTCCCAAAATTTAAGCTATCAACAGAGAAATAATGATCAAGACCTCTTTATAAAAGATATTGCAGTTGTGATCTACTTAGGGTCTGCAGAGGTTAAGCCTGCCTAAGGGAAGGTAAAATGGCACTTGGGGCGAGAAAGAACATTCTTTCTCTCCTCTTTGCCTTCCCCGTTAATTGCCTCTTTAGTTAGAAGGAAATGAGATTCAATAAAGAGAGAAAACGTATTTTTTGTGACATTGATTCGTAGTGCAGGGAAGGAAACGTTTTGGGCACATTACTTAATGTGCCAGACTGAAAACGGGTTTGATATTGTACACAAGTAACAGCATGATTTGTATGTGATATTCAAGCACAAAACCCTTGTGATATCCATAAATTGTCGATTAGTTTACTCCCGCAAAATGCCAAATTGGGACAGGCATAACAAATTACGATGTTTCTGGGTTAACCGCCTTTCAAATTATTAACAAAAGCTATAGTATCGGAAATACCAGAAATAATAATAATGTTAATTAATATGAAGTGTTATTATGAACTTTCCGTATCTAAGTTATGAGTGCTGATGAACTAGCTAGATAAATATTTCAGTTAGATTAAACACTGATAAAGATAAATTTCTGTTGGGTGGATTGATATTTTGTTGCTTACATTTGTAATTTTTTAAATCAATCGGATCCAAAAATTAAAGTTCGTTTCTTGATACTTTCTTGCACGCTTAGTGAAGTTGTACACAAAATACATAGAAATAAAAACATAGCAATTGAGTCGAAGCTCCCGTAAGGGACCACCCCAAATAAGAAGATTTTGGTGGACGCCTCTAATGGGAGGTGGTCGCTTTCAAGACATCGAACCACAAGGGGCCTTTACCTACTACTACTACCTAGTCACCTACACCAATCACAATTTATTGTTTTAATTTTATATTATCAAAACCTTATTTGTAACGAACTTTCAGTTTTATCTTCATTTTTCTTTTAGCCCCTGATGATGGTTTGCCTTTCAAACCGAAATATGGGGCAAGTTTGTAATCAGAACACATATGCATTTTCGGAGGAGTAATGAATGAAAAATAATCTTTTTTTGGATACATCGTTTCTTTTCATAAAACGAAATATCATCTTGATCCGATCTCGGATTTTAGTAAAGAGAAACACCCTAAAAGTTCTTAATATACTCTGAGTAATTTAGCCACATAAAGCGAACATAAAGTTTAAATTCATTTGCTTTAAAAGGACAGGTTCACGGTTCAGCGCATGCTCGTTAATCAAAATGCTTTTTTCTGCCGGGGCAGGCTGTATCGTCTATGAAAGCAATATGATCATGTAATAATGTTGTCAAAGAACCAATCTGCACACTCCCCTGGCAATCACTTGATCAACTTAATAGGCGCAATTAGCTGTAAATTAATCAACCATGGAATAAAACCTTCGGGTCAACAATTAATTCAACGTTGTTAGTGTTGCCATAATCCACTATTTTTTCTGCGATTTTAGTACTCTAGGCCTCCATCCCACTTCAGGTACCTCTGATATACACTTCTGCTTTGAAGTACACTCCGAGATCGCTGAGATACATGTGAGTGGGATTATTAGCCGATAGAATGAATAATAAATTAGAAAAAGGTAATTTAACTAATGAGCATGCGCTGAACCGTGAACCTGTCCCTTTAAGTCGTCGCTTACAAGAGGGTAAAAACAATGGAAAATTCTAAAACCTTCAGGCCAAAAACAGGGTCGCGGTCGTTTAAGAGGAGTAGTCGTTTCAAGAGGTTCCCGACTGTAGTGGTTTGACTGGAAAAATTTTGGCCCTTCGGATAGGTAGTGGCATACCTCAAAAATCAGTAGATACAGAGATAATGGTTACTGTATCCATTTCACCTTGTCTAAACAAACCTCTAAAATCAACCAAAAATTTTAACCAGGAAAGAAACGTGTATATAAATCACTATCGCACAACATCAAGCATCATTTTTCAGCCAAGAGCGATATCAAACCCTAGTAACCACGAGAAGACAAGCCAAGACAACTTCTTATCTTTTTTATCATACGTGACAAGAGCAACGTGCCTTAAGTCATGCCCGTAAAGGAAAGAGCTAGGAAAGGCATCATCAAGGGCTAGGAAACAAGTAAAACTAGGCTACAATAAAAACTGAAATTTGAAACAGTTTCAATAGTGTAAGATGCAATTAACGTGCATGAATCGTTACAAAATGCTTTAACCAGATTTCAACCAATTTATGATACAATACCCGTGTTACAAAGTAAACTGTAAGTGGCAATGATTTGTGGTCAAATATAACCATGCAATGTCATTAGCACCAATTTGGGTCCGAAAGATGGCCATACTGGAGGGCATCTTTTTTTATTCGGCACAAAAGTGGTTTCAAAGAGTAAAAAGGATCTTAAAGTAAGGCAAAACTAACATGTCAATTCACACACCTAGCAGACCACCTTCGCATGCATTGTGGTGGTATAAAGTAAGTATCCTCAAGTACCTACTGAACTGAAATGCAGTTCCTATACAAGGCCTAGGGCTCTTGATTGACTTCCTCATGATGTTGGCTCTGAAGGTATAAGCTCAGTGAGTTTGAGTTGGAACTCAGTAGAACCGGGAATATATGTAACCCGTACATAAGCAGATATGGCTTCTACTCTGTGGTTTACATTGATTCTCCTGTTTACAGCAGTCGGGCTGGAAGGTAAGGTGCAAAGTGTATGTTGATAAATCGTCAGCAATACATTGTTTTTATTTAGCCTGCGAGCAACCACTCTGGGGCGCTCTGGGTCCCCCGACCCCAGAGACCGCTTGCAAGCTCCGAAGGGGATCTCAATGGTAAGCAAAAGCGCTCTTCTTTGAATTCACTTCACTCTGTATAGATCAAATGCGGTCCCGATTTCCAACCTACATAATATCTTATGACGTCTTCAGTAATTCTCAATACTCTCAACTTCGGAAATATTTCTAGCTTATTCGTTCCTTCTCTCTGCAGAAATGCATAATTACAATATACTAGCTTTACAGGAACTGATCAAATATTCTAGGAAAAAAATTGAAGTATTTGTTTTCTAGTTTCGGCCCAAGAATGTAAAACAACATTCCTCAAATTCGAGTCCTCCCTAAAAAGAAATTTAAGTCTTGATTACATCAGCCTCTTTTACGTATCTTAAAGTCGCAGGATAATTACATAAATTATGAGAGTCCAAAAAAATATAAATTTTGTTCGTTGTTCTTTTCTATTTCTTAATCTTTCCCTTTTCGTCCTGAGTGAATGTATTCTTGATGTTTTTCTTTGAATAAATATATTGATAATTTAATAAACTGGCTCTGATATTGAAACACCTCCCGATCTTCCCTGGCAAACTATCGCAGATCTATATCCAAAAATCCAAATTTATACCAGAATCCATCTCATACCATTGATACTTCAGTATGCGAAGAAATTAAATTTTTTGTTGTCAGTTGCGGAGGTATGATTGTTTCTTTTAATGCTGATTATCTCAAGTCAGCTGAAGGAGCTCCGACCTTAGACTTGCCTAATGAATGAATGAATTACTTCGTCACATCTTTTGAGCTACACAATTATTGAGCAGAGAAAAGGTAAAGTTTGCAGGACGAATGGAAAATACTTTTTTAGACCAACAATTGAATTTTAACTGTAAAATAGCTTTTAGCTGTAGCTCATATTCTAAAACGTTTCATTCAGTAGCGTCATTTGTTTTGTTCCTAATCATCCACTTTCTATAAATTTTATCAGCTTTTTTTAGCACAGGTCCATTTCCGGCTGCAGGAATTTACCTGCCATCACCAACTGGCACCTCACATCCACGGAGCAGTGAAGCCCTACCTATAACCTCTTCTCCCTCAAAGCCTGAAGGAGGTATGTTCGTTTCTTTAAATCCTGTCAAATTCAAGTCCAAATAATAGTTTCTCTCTTACGGATGGGAACTAAACTATTTTTTCATGCGAAATCTGAGTACAAAATGGTATTGTTTTGTGAACCAACTTGGCAGCCTGGTCACGTGGCGGCAAACAAAGGATTGGAGCCATACAATTAAAGAGCAGGGAAAAGTTAAATTTTGTAGAACAAGCTGAAATTTTTTTTTTTACAACAGCAAATAAATTTTTAACTGTAGAATAGGTTTTTCGTTTAGCCCATGATTCAATTTTCCATCACTTCATTTTTTCGTTCCTACATGTGGTCATCCAATGTCTTTAAATTTCAGCTACTGGTTCTAGCACAGGTTCACCTACGGCTGCAGGAATTTCCCAGGCTTCATCAGCTGGCACCTTACAGCCGTCTGCCAACGAAGCCACAACGACCCTCCTCGAACCCACAACCTCCACTCCCACAACACCTGTAGGAGGTATGTTTGTTAAAATTTGTTCCAATCTTGTTCCCACCAAATGATTGTCCCTTTCGTTCCAGCTAGGCGGTTATTTGTTATTTGCGTTCTTTTATCCTACTGTTAGACTACGTGATTATACTCAGACCAACTCGGTTTCTGTAAAATTTCATGTGTTTACATAGAGTGGTTTTCGTTTGAGTGTCGTAAAACCAAAACCAAAGTAATTACTCTGGCCAATCACATAGGACACAGACAATACATTGAACCAATCAAAACTCGAAGTAATTACATGTGGCTGACGCAAAGCGCGGGAAAATGCATGCGAGCGCGTCACAATTGGCTTTGGTCTTACTTCTGATTGGATGAAAAGGTGGCGCGAATCTTTTAAGCCAATCGCATCGTGTAGAAAGTGCAAAACCAATTACTTTTCGACACTCAAATGAAAACCGCTCTATGAATAATAATCAGCAGAAAAACATGTACCATACTCCTTAAATGGGTCAACTAGTCATCCCTGCATGACTCAGCTAATCCACACAACATTTTCATAAGCGAATCATTGCGCAGTTTGGAAGTTCAGAAAGATGACAACGATGACAACGACAGCGAAAGTCCCAGAAGCATTTGAATGCTCTGCTTCTCTTTGGCCAGTAGGCGATAATTTCTAGCTAATCAAAATCGGGAATTCATCCAATTCTAGTTGGCAAATTAAAAGAAAATACCCATCGCTCTCGTCGCTAATTTTCAGTTGGTCAGTCCGAGCATACGATTAAAATCTAAGGAAGTCCACTTTCTAGTTTCATGCTTTTCTGTTTCAGAAGACAAGAACTTTTGCAAAGGGAAACCCACAGGGCTTTACGTCGATCCAAAGGACTGTGGAAGCTTCTACCAATGTTTTTTTGGGAGAACATTCTGGAAACATTGTCCCAAAGGACTCCAGTTTAACTCTAAACTCGAAGTTTGTGATTTCCCAGCTTTTGCAAACTGCACAGTTGGTATTTAAATTCTGTAAAACAGCCGAAGGGTGATATAATTTATCAGATAATAATTTACAAGCTGCCCGTGAACAAGGTTTGTTTAGATAGTAATATTTCTCGGAATAAGTCGGCTGTGCCTGTGTCCAAATTTTCACGCTTAATGAACAACTAAATTTAACTATAAAAAATGTAATTACGATCTACCTAGGGTCAGAAGTAACTTCAAGTCTAAATAAAGAAGAAGGCAATGATTTTTTGTGGTCTTACTTTGTGGGTACTCGAGAAAAAATCTGCTTGGAAACATCTTAAATGACGTGCCTTGGACAATGACAAAAATTAGAAATGAGACTAAGAGATAGAGGAAATAGGCGATAGGCTTTAGGTTGTTCCTTAGAGCTGGTCTGTCAAGGGTAGCATGTTCAAAAAGGTTAGTCTAGACATAACCAATTGCTTTCCGTTATATTTATTAACGCACTCACACAAAATATGTTTATTCGATTGAAATCAAATTGGATAAACTGACTGACAATTCAGAATTTGATAAATGCCTCAATTGAAAAAAGCCCCGTAGTGTTCATTCTTCCCGCCATTTTGGAGTGTTGGTGTGGAGGGGGTCGGTTAAAGCCCTGCCCAGCCCCGCTCTCTCTGCCGTTCCTCACAACCCCCTTCATTCTATTATGTTTTCAAGTTTCGTATACATGCAAAAGGTAGTGGGGTGGTTACCATAATAAAATCAAGTTACAGTTTAGTAAATTGGTGCAAAGTCTAAAAAAATCTCTCCATAACACATACGTAAGCAAACTCACTGAACAGAAGTCACGAGCTGCAGAAATATTGCCGGTTCACGATCAAAATTCCAAGTTTTCCGAAAATAGTTGTTATATGTTTAGGAGGCACGCGCTCGATTCAAGCAACGATGTCCAGACACGGAACAGACACCCCCCTCTTTTGCCCTCTTTATTTGGAGGAGACCCATCTTCTAGTCCTCCCAGGAAGGTACCACCCTCCAAGCCAATCTAATTTCTTATTCATTCAAATATTTCGAAGTTTTTGATTGGCTCCAATCCTACGGCTAATTCTTCATAACCAACTGACGCTTACCATATTTGGAAGATGCGGGCAATATACCATCGATTCTATGGTATATTTAATTGAAAACGAGTATGCGTGAGCAATAGTGAACTAAAATATGGCTTTCACAGCTATTCTAAGACGAATTAGCTGAATTTCTGACTTAACCTGAATGGACGAAATGCAAGAATACGCAAAACAAATTGCTCGAAGGATGTTATCTACTTTTTGAGGAGTATCTGCATGCACGGTAAAACATTTGTTCAATATCCTGAAACCATGCCAAGAACTAGGCCAAGTTTTTGAAGAAAGTCTACGGTGAGGTAAGCATGTTAATAATTTAGAAATATTTTGAATAAATAATAAAACATTTACCTTATTACAGGAAATGAATGCTCCATGAAATTAAGGTATTGGAAATTAACGCGAATTTAATGAAAAACGACTTTCGAATAAAGAAAATTAACGCGAAAGAGGAGGTAGAGCTTCACAATGAAGGAAATTAACGCGATTAAGACACGGTGGTGACAACTGGAACAAATTTATTTCAACACTCTATGCAAAAAAATTCAAAACTGAGCTGACATCACTTCTGATAGCGACAACGATAAAGGTGAACTCGAAATATTGTAAAAACCTTCTCCTTAGCTTTTGTCAAGAATGTCTGAACAGGTTCCAAAATTGGGGTTAAAATACTGGAAATTAAGAGAACGGAAATTAAAGCTGCACTTAATTAACGTCGCGGAAGTTAACGCTCAACAAAATTAACGCGACTTAAATTAACGCGAATTTTAACGATTCGCGTTAATTTCATGGAGCGTTAATTTCCTATAATAAGGTATTTAATTTGGCTTCCGTATGATGTGAAGAATTAGGTAGATCTCAGAGGATGTCATCAAAGCCTCGGTGGATAACATCCTCCTCGATAGGCAAAATTCTTGACAACCTACTCAGCCTCTGATCAAAATCCCGAAGGAAACGATGCTGTCGATAGTCAGTAGTAAATAATCGTTAACCAAAACGTACACACGGAAAAATTTAATGCTCTAATTTCATACACTGTACTGGAAATATCACATAACATTTCTATTTGATGGTTAAGACCAACCTTGGGTACAATAAAAATACTACATGCGAACCAAGTGTAAATAAAAACGGTATCATTACCTCGCGGTGCATACCTATTGACCAGACACGGGGAACTAAGCTATGCCACGTCAACCAGCACAAGGGGAGGTTGGAGGGGCGATACTTTGAAGTAACTTCCACTGAACTTCGTTGAACTGGCCGAGAGGCGGGCAAAACCGAGTAATTCTAAATAAGGGCCGCAATGCATCATGCCACCAGCGCGGAAGCTGAATTTGAAGGAGTTACTTATTTCCCGCGTCATGGGCCAATTATGTATGCAGTGAGAATAGTTTACAGTCTTCAGGCAGAGTGATCTGATACAACAGTTAACTAATTTTTTAACTAATTTTTATACCGCTTACAGAAAATCGATTTGCCGCTTTTCAGTGAGACGAAGGCAAATAACAACAACAACCAAACATACCGTACTTACTCGAATAACTGCCGCCCCCGAATACGCGCGGCGGCCCTGATATAATCAAAATCTAAAAACGTTAATTCTGTTAGTTTAATACGAAAAATAAAAAAAATATACGGTAGTTGATACAATTCTTTATCGAGTCCAACTTTCAAATAAACGTCTCCCTCAAATAAGTGCCACACTTGAGGCATGAAAAATTTAATAAGGGCCATTTATAACTGTAAACAACTAAAAAGCTGTAATTTAGTACTTAAGCTAATACTTTGTGAGGAAATGAATTGAACGAACTGAATTGAATCGAGTAAACAAAAAGACAGACAGACGAACAAATGAATTTGGGTAGTTGTTCAGTAAGTTTCAGTAGTAAAATGATGTCATGATATAAATGGCCTATTCCCTATGTCACTTAGCGTTGGCGACAAATCGACGCGTTCTGATTTATCGCTCCTACACAACTGGATTTATCAAGCGACTTGACAACTACAATAATGGTTCCTTGCTCCAGCTGAGTTCTGTACACACAAACACTCTCTTCCTTTTAGACTGCGCAGCATTTACTTGTCGGAAGGTTACACCCCAGCAATACCAACTGTAAAAGGAAGGTTTTCCATGTTATTGTAAAAGCAATCTTCTTTTACTTTTAAAATCACTGATCTGGAGTGGTAAATTTGCCGTTACAAATTTGAATTGATAAAGAGATTTTAAATGGTAATACCTCAGTGACTGGAAAATATGTCACATGATCCAAAACTATATATTTAAACCACGACAGAGCCATTAACAGTCTCCAAAAAGCAATAAACTCGATTGTAGAGTAAGGCAAGTAAATGATGATCATGGCGATGAACTCGGGTTTTTGGATTTTCCGCACCACAACATAAATAATTAATTACTTTGAATCGTTTTATCCTCAAACTTTACTTTTATTCCTGAGAAAAGTTGAAAAAACATACGTTTTCAATCAAAAATAGTTTGACCACTTAAAACTTATGACGTCATATCTCGTAACCATAGTAACTGACCGTCCTTAAACTTGTCCCAAAATGCGCGCGAGGGATAAACAAACAGCTACAGAAAACTTCCGGTGCTGATTTTGTATCAAAAATGATGTTGTATTAAAAAAATATAGAAAAACCCACCCCCCCCCCCACCTGTACGTCCGATGATTAATGCTGTGTTTCGTATTTGCCTATTGAAATCGCGAAAACAAAACCCCAGCGAAATGCTTTCTCGCCAAAATCGCGAAATTATACCAATAAGGTATGTTCAGTGAATATTAAGCTTACCATGTTTTAATAAGAACTCCATGTCAACCTCTGAATCCTGGAATGTTCAGAATTATTAATACTTTAGAACTGTTCTGTTTTCATGACAAAGGAAAAATCTTGAAGTGCAGGTTATTCAGTTGCCCCCGCTCCTTCCTCCACTGGGAGCATTTGAAACAATGCCAATATTCTACCGGTTTTCTTCCATCCATGGTTAAGTCAAAGGACACGGCAAGATTATTTTACTAACTGCATTATTATTATTATTATTATTATTATTATTATTATTATTATTATTATTATTATTATTATTATTATTATTATTATTATTAAGGAAAAGGAGAGAAAATACCAACAGAGAGTCTTAAATTTAGAAATGGGTACTTTAAAACTCTTGGTCTTGGGCGCAAATAGTGATATGGGTACTAAAAGTCAACATTTTCTTAGAATCTAGCGAGCTAACTCTGCATAATGATTATATATGCATCCACGATGACATGGGGCTCATCCTCGGTGTAAGAACCTGTTAAACTCACAAGTGACGTAAAACAAAGGAAACAAAGAAGTCAACACAATAGAACGTCGAAAAACAAAAGGTGTGAAACAAAGAAAAAGTTCACAGGTTCTTACACCGAGGTAAACCCTGACATGGTTAAGAACACGCTTAAGGTTTAAAAGTTTGAGATCTGCAAAAATGTGTGTCACATGGTCAAGAAGTCCTTTTAGATATAACAAGCAAAGATACATTAGATGACTTTTATTTGAGCAGTTTTATAGTGGATGTAAAGTGATGCAATTTTCTCTCTGTTTTTCGCTTTTTTAAATTTTCTCTTCCTTGACGATTTCCATTCACCTAATCTTGGTAAGAGACAGTGTTGAGAATATTATAGTCAGTGTTATTAATTTGTGCCTTTGAAGAAACGTATTTCAACTGTACATGTTTTACACAAAGAAAGAGATCCTTTTTAAACATTTTGAAAAAGTGTGAATATTTTATCCGAATAGACTTTACTTGAAACGTTGTAATTACTTAAGGATAGTTTTGTTGTTGAGGTGTAGATTAGAAAGTGTGATTTACCTGATTAATAAAGAATTCATTTTTGTTTATTACTATTATTGTTATTATTATTATTATTATTATTATTATAATCAGTAACTTTAATTATATAATCAAGAAAATGATAAATATAGCCATTAGAGCAACATATTACATCTTTTTTTAGAAACAGGGATTGGGATAGTCCAGACTTAATGTAATCTTGATTTCTTTTCTTTTTTCTTTCTTTTTTTTTTTTTTTTGAATAATCCAATCTCAAGCAGCATTTGTAAATTGCCTATACGTAGCGAGATTTACAATTGTACATTCAAAAACACAAATAAAGTTTCCATTATTATTATTATTATTATACTTTTTTTTTGCCAGTACACCCATCGAAGCGTTCTCTTACATCGAAATTGAAAGTAGTTTCCAAGCATTTTTATAGCTCTCTCGCTGGTTTCCATCAGAACGAAAACAAAATGCTGACCATGAAAATTTTTGTGAATATTTCTCAGCCTGAATTGTTTAAATTATTGTTTGCGTTCCTTCGTTTCAAGTACTCCGTCGTTTCTGCTTTATTTTACATTTCAGCTTAATGTCAACGTCTCCACACACGAGCTCGAGGGATTTGACGCATCTGGGTTCGTGGCAAAAAAAGTCCGCTGGGAAGTAACAGCGTTTTTAACAAATTTATCAAGCAATCTTGGCGATTTATCTAGCATACAGAAGATTTTCCACAATGTCTCTCCATAATCAGGCACGTAAACTGTTCAAAGTACGTACCTGGTTATCGAATTTAAATGTTTGGTTAACTTTGATGCCGATAGGTAAATTACTCAGTTTAAACTCCTTGGTACCCAGCGAATCGTCTACGGCCGGGTCTTCATCCATCAGCTGAATCTCTATAAAGATAAAAAGAAAAGATAAAGAGAAAAAAAGGTCAGCCAAACGTAGTGAAAATAATGAAAAGGGCTGTCAGTGTCTATGTATAAAAAAAAAATCAAGTCCCTGCGGGTTCAACTTTTGGGCAAAGTTTATGCATATGCCTCAAAAGAAAAAACATATTAAGCTTAACCAAGAACAATTTTTCTCTTTATGTTTTACGTGACGAACGTTTAAAAGCCTAACAAACTACAAGTGATGAAGAAAGATATATCCACGCCACGTGATCAGACCAAGACGTGGCCGGACGGCGACCAATTTTTGTTTTAGTAACATAACGCTTAATCAACAAGCCGAAACAGAGAAACGTTCAGTTCTAAAAGAAATATTATGGTTGATTTTTTATCAGTCGTGCCACGAAAAGTAAGGCCGAAAGTTCGATTCGTATTCGATGCATAAATAAAATGGGATAGCCTTCCCTTGTCTCATATATAACCAGTAGAACTAAAAATGGACCGCGACGCAGTGGGGTAAGGAAAACAAAGAGATGATAACACTCAAAAGCTTAATATATGTATCCATTCTTTTCAAGGTCTCAATGCGTTGTTTCTCTTCAATCCAGCAAAAATTGTACGAAGTGCATGACCGTTTCGTGCAAAGGGCCCATTTCTTGTATATAACATATTTTATGACACAGTCTTCACACTATACTGGATAGCTCTTGTGCCAGCGCAAAATCCATAGCGGATAGGGTCTCTGTTCGAACATATAAACGGTGTGTAACGGAGCGAAGCTGTGCCCCCCTTTTTTCCTTTCTTGCATTGTGAACAGGTATTCGATCAGACCTTAGTGGAATTGAATAAGAAGAGAGAATTGGAATCCACTAAGATGCAAGTAAACATTCATAAGTAAGGACTGGGAATTAGTTCACCAAACCCTCTCAGCCAACAGCTCTGGCACGATGTTCGATGTGTGTGAACGACTTGGCTTGTTCCAGTTATGTGCGCGCCGTTGCTGTTCACACTACACCAAACAGCTATCCGGTATAGTGTAAAAATTGCCTTATTAGTAAAATCCAACTAGTGGTCTATTACCAATACTGTGTTCTGATTGGTTGAGCTACTACTAGGCTATATGTTATAGCACACTAGTAGCGAAAAGCGCCTGCTTTGAAAACCCAAACAATGGCGGCTGAATCGCGTTTTGCTAGCTAAAGTTGTTTTGTCTCGATATTTTTGACCAACTAGTTGGATTTTACTCAAACAATCATTCCTCTCGCCTTCATGGCCTCTGAGTGACAATAGCTATTGTCACTCAGAGTCCATTCGGGCTCGAGGAATAATAATTGTTTAATCAGTGTCATTTCCATGAAAACAAAACAACAGCTCACCAAGAGTATGTTGAACATTTGGATCAAGAATATAATGGAACACTTCATCGTCCCACTTTGGGTTTTGAGTGCTTTTCTTTGCCTCTGTCCGGGTCGTCGTCCTCCTCCCATTTGCTGACTTTTGTATCAACTTTACGTACGGATCAGAGTGCTTACCTGGGTCTTCAAAATTCGAAAAGGCTATTAAAAGAGTCTTATTAAGAAGAGCCTGAGAACTAGGTTATATAAGTTTGAAACATGACGAACTGAAAAAAGGTGAACAGTTCGCACACTGGCAAAAGATTTCTTGGAATAAGCGATGTCAAGTTCACTGAATTTTGTAGTGTCACACAAGAAACCAGGATGACCTTCGAAGTGACCATGCTTTGGAGGTTTGTACTGATATATTTATCTTTTTACAAAATAAAGCTTTCTACGAACTACTTCTCAACTTTATTGACCTTACTCCAGGTTGAATAAGACATTTCAAAATATGAAGCCGTCTACGAGTAGAAACAATGTATATTTTTATCTAAAAAAAGTTTTCATGATCTTTACCTTATATTAATTTGAAGTAAAGCTTGATGGTAAAGTTCACTAGTTCTTCTTTGTATTGCGATTTTTTAAAAAAGTTCTCTTAGTTAATAGGTTTCCAGACTGTATGTATTTTAATTCAACAAAGGTTAGCACAAAATAGCGTAAAGACAAACAAACAAACAGACAAGTGGCCCACTTAAAACAGTGGATCCCAAGTATAACCTGCGAGGGCCAAGGAACTGTCAAAATTTGCTCTCTATAACTAGGTTTCGTTAAATCGAGATCATGATATTTTACTGTTACTGTAGGGGTAAAGAAGATCGTTCGTTCCGGGGGGGGAATCCTTATAAAAGGCCTATACGGGGAGGCTTTACCCGAAAGGGGTACCCTATCAGGCTTCAGGTATATGAAAGGGATTTCACTAGTTGATACATTAGAAAGGGTAGGGAAATCCGTCATTTTATATTTAAAAGATAGTGCCATAACAGTAGTTAAAAGGGATGCAAACTAAGCTTCTAAAGGGATACTACTTGTCACTGGAAGGTATACAAAAGGGGAACCTATTCTGTCACCGCGGGGCGGAGCCTCCCCGTATAAAACTGTTTTGTTTACCACCCCCTGGCGTTCGTTATACCGAGGACTTCGTTATACAGAGGTTCGTTACATCGGGGTTCCACTGTAAAGATATTAGAGTGGATATGATGAATCAAGATTAACATAACACTACACGCAATTTCAAATTACGAGTTTACAATTTAAATGTCACAAATCGACTGACTAACTACATTGAGATGTTCAAGATTGCAATTTGAATGATTCGTTTAGTTCCATGCCACAGAATTCATGACAAAGCTACAACTGAACAGATCCACATCTTTTAGTCTAAAAATTGAGTGTGAAGTACGCATAGCAGACACTAGACTTTCCCGGGAAATATTAAAATACATATTGAATTGCCACAAGAACAAAGAATGAACTTGCTCACTCTTTCTTGATTGCTAATAAAAGCGTATAAATTGCTCCAGTTGGTTGGTCATCCCTTTTAGGGACACCAATATGGCCGCCGGATACCAACAGAAACATCTGTTTTCTAGCTTTCCTACTAATGCATGAATTCTTCGCTTGAGGAACTCATAAAGATTAAAGTAATATTTATTCTGAGACAAAAAATGTTTAGATAGCAAAATCTCCCAAAATCAGTAATGTTTTTAATAGGCTTTTGTACATTATGCTAGCATTTTTTCGAGCATTTTAGTGAGGCAAAAGCATTGAGCATTATTCGAGCATTTTAGTGGCATTTTCCCCGGAAAATTAATTTTTCCGAGAAAATAAAATAGAAATTAACTTTTTTCAGGAGCCCATGCCCCATGAGCTCCTGCTTTTTTAAACAAAATGAAGACTAAAATTCAAAATTCACAAAACACCTAATACAGCTGGTTTTTTTGGCTGTATTTGTGAACTTGTACACGTTGTCGTTGTTACTTGCAACACTTGCACGTTTTTGTAAGTGTAAACTTTGAAATTAATTTTAAAAAACCGTTTGTATAATGAGCATTATCCGAGCATTTTAGTGACTTTTTTGGGGAGACCGAGCATTTTAGTGGGAAAAATGGAGCATTAAGGTGGAGCATTTTAGTAGGGAAGCAAAAGCATAATGTACAAAAGCCTAGTTTTTAACCCACATAAGAGCTCTCCTGGCCGTCAGCTAAATGCCGCGTCACGCAAAAGCCTTGAACCACAAGCGTCCTCTCTCGCAAAACGAAGAACCCTTTGGAACCAAAAATTTGTTTATATAAAGGTGTTTAGGTGCTGTAATACCTAGTGAAAGTAGAAACTCAGAAGAATGGATAGTTTCTTAGTTTGATTTTTAGTGACGTCACGTGCAAACCAAGAATACCACCCATGACAATAGCAACTTGCTACAATCTCCGCAAGCAAGCAAGCAATATGCAAGTAAATCGGTAGGAATGCATTTTCTGCTCCTATTTGGAGTCCAAGAAGTTTAAGCATAGACTAGAAGACCAATTATGTAGTAAGTCATTCAATTTGTGACTGATTCGGCTAGGTTTTCTGGAGGCGATTGGCCAAAATAAACATGACCGTCAATAGGATGAAAGTTGGTAAATGAGTGAAGAACTAAGCCTAAGATAAACTCACCTGGAAGATCTCAGTAAAGCCCATGCCAGATTCCACAAGAAAAAGACGCAAACTTACCGTTACGTTTGATGCCACGACCACAGAGAACAGTAATTTCTAGTAAAAGCTTCTTCTGGAAAAAAAAAACAATAAAACAAAAAAAGTATTGTAAATGTCAGGTATAATGACTCAAATGAGACCTTTATGTCGTAAAAAAGTTCAAAACCTTACAAATTGCCAATAAGCAAACTAAGAAAACTATAGGAGATTGAATTCAAAAGGTAGGGTATCAAAACACAGAGCGTTTTTCTTTTACAAAGAAACCATGGCTGTCAAAACTCAGTTGCTTAATGATAATGTTAATGTTGTCGAACACGTCACTACTACTTTAAACTGTTTCCTGGTAAGTTTTAGCAAAAAATCGCTAAGTTTGGGGATCATAGCTTTTCAACTTTACAGTTTGGGGTGGCCTCAACCCTTCCAGTCTGAATAGGGTGAATTTTTGAGCACTTGCGAGCTCGCGCGACTCAATAACGGCAGGTATATATAATAAGTGGTAATGATAACTTTGAGTTGATGCGAACCTTTATTCCTCTGGTAAGTCTTCTCCATTCTATCACAAATTTACCAACGAAATTCATCTGGCCACCCAAGGCTTTGTCATACGCTTGAATGCTTTCATTCAGCAGTCGCTCTCCCTTATCTCGGTGCAAATTGCGAATAGCTTTCTTCATGGCACGTTTCACTCCTGTGGCTTCATTGAGAAATTTAACAAAGTCGTTAGCAGGAGTCGCCGAAGCAATCGATAAGTATTTTTTGGCGAGCCCTGAAGCACGACGAAGATCATCAAAGCGGTCGAGTAAATCCTCCGGTTGAACTTCGTGTTGTACCATTAATGGCCCTGTTAGGCCAATTTCCGAAACTGGCACGAGCTCATACTACCAACAGATAAAGAAAGAAATCCAGGCCTTAGACCGTATACAAGGGATTGTTCACAGTTTTAATACGTCCTCGGTGGTAGGAAGCAGGGGATTAGGATGGGTGAGGGTTAGGGTTAGGGTTAGGTGGCAGGGGATTAGGTTGGGGATGTGGATCCATACAATTTTTTGTATATGAGCTCCTGACCTTTTAACCTACCATCGTATTAAGACCGTGCAAGGCGACATTAAGTTGTGACCACGTTGGTGTTGAGGTGACAGCATGGGAAAGGGATTTGTGATTGGCTTAAACTTGCTGCTTAAACTTACAGCCAAACAAAACAGCTCAATTTATGAAAGTGGCTTGTTCTTGTTCTTACAATTATGTAGATGAAAAAATGTCCAACACTTTTAAAATAAAATATAAACCATAATAACTAACCGTCTTGTGGAAGAAGCTAAGAAAATGAAATGTTATAAAAGACTAATATATAAGCAATTCGTCCAAATCTCAGGTCTTTGTGGCCCACAGTTTCTGAGTTATTTGCCGAAACGTTTCACGCATCTTTGTAGAGCTTTGTATGGAGACGCCATATTGCTGTACTGTTTTGGTGCACCAATATGGCCGCCGGAAATCAACAAAAACATCTGGAGTTCACTTTTTCTATAAAAGCTCTTTCTTTTTTTTACTTGAGAACTAGCGTACGTGCGCATAAACATATCTTCTAATACTTGGCATGGTTATACTGCTGAAAATCAAGAGGAAAGACTTTTTTTCAACGAGACAGCATTGCTATTTTGGTGTCACGCACTGTGAAACTCGGAAGTTCAAATTGCTGTATTTTCGAAATGAAACATGCTACGGGAATGGAAACTTGTATAACGATTTACTTTTTGTTTATCTTCAACCGAGTGTAAGTAGGAATTCGTAAAACCTCGCTATTTTGACTTTACAATTTGATGACGTCACTGTGAAAAGCATCTATAGACTGAAATTTCCCTAAAATACCAAAAAAAAAATTAAAAAAAAAAACAATTTCAGTTACTAACTTGAACTTAAAGAGGAGAAAGGTCTTTTTGTCATTTTTGATAAAAGGTTTCTATTTTTGGGGGGTGAAAATATATTGTTTAACCTGCTATTTAATTCTCACGCCGGGGCCAAACCACCCCCTAATTATCGATAATTAAAAGGGATCATCAAAGCGTGGCATTGGTTAATTTACAACATTGTTGGCTTTAACCGTTTCTTTACCAAACTTGGCCTGAGAATTTGAAATATTGAGCCGACCAAATTGACATATATTATGACATCAAAATGTCTAATTATGACGTCACATTTGCTGGCGTCATTCATATGTAAATTTTCAACTTTAGATCTCTCAATTTTTTTAAAGAACTATTCAAGGGAAGTTGAAAGCTTAAAAAGTTTTTTCAATATCTCAACTGTGAGCTGAAATATGACATTTTCATCGCACTTGGTGGTTGGGTGGTTGGTTGGCTTTAAATTGTACACGCCACTTGATTAATGTGCTTGCGCGATGCAAGTCAGTGTGTTGAATTGCTGTAGTCCAGCCACAGTCAATCAAGTTGGCAGCAAAGGCTATGACGCGTGACAGACTTGTTATGTGTTTTTGTTAGCCCTTTTAGTCTTGACCGTGCGCAACGTTCAATAGCATTCCCATCATTTTGAGCTTACTGACCAACAGAAACATCGCATTAATTCATTCAATCATTGAATTTGTGAACAAAAAACAAAGGATTTTGCACGGTCAGGAAGCTTCCAACATAAACTGCAGCACCGTTGTTTTCATCTTTGATGTTTACCGGCTTTCATAACCGGTCTTCTCCACTAACTATGGCCCAGCGTTCTCGCGAGATGCGAAGTCCTGTGACTACCCCCGTATAAGTCGCCCATAGCTAAGTGATTAGAGCGTCCTACCGGTATCGGGAAGGTCGTGGGCTCGATTCCTGCTGGGGGCTCGGGTTTTTTTCCGATCATTTCTTTTAACCTAATATTTATTTATTTCTAGGATAAATTTGTACCACAAAAACGGGGTACGCCCCTTGTAAAAAATGTCTAAATTCATCTTTATTGTCGTGTCGCCATTGCTATTTAAGAAAAACATAACATATGCTGAAGGAAAAAAATTGAATTGAAAAAGGAAATTCCTAATTGCGCAAAAACCAAGAAAACAGCTTTGTGAAGTCATAAAATGTCACGTGATCAATTTTTGTCCTTCTTGAATTAGCGTTTTTGAGTCAAAAAAAGAAAATCTAAAATGATACTATGTTGTGCCACTATGACGGTTTATGTTACCGGAAAATCAGCTTATTTTGTAAAAAAATCAATTGAAAAAACATAGAGATCGTTTTTTAAGGAAAAGTATGGTTCCGGGGGGTGCACTTAAATATCTTTGAAGTCCCATGACTCGTTTGACTCGTTTTAGTTCGGTAAAGAAATGAGTATAAATGTAAAAGATACATAAATTTAGCCTAATGATCTCTTTGAGGGGTGGTTTGGCCCCACCGTCAATGTTTGGAAGTACCTGGTTCCCTCTGTTATGTTATAAATACACACAATTTAACAATTAAGGGGCAGGATGACGTTGTAATTCCAATTATAATGTCTTGTAAACGCAAAGCATGAATGTTCTTGGCTATAGTCGAAGAATACTCTTCTACATTTTTTCCAAAACAGATTTGAATGCAAACAATAAAAGTTCATTTGTCATGCTGGAGATACCCAGTCTTGAAACGTATTGTGATTGTATAGAGTATTGAATTCAAAACTTTATATTGAAAAGATTTGACGTAAAGATCTTGAAGGAATGTTACCTCGAGTGGGATTCCTTGCTGAATCTGTGCCATCTGTGCAGGAAAGTTCCTAATCTGCTCAATGAGACCATCGACGGTTGTGGGAAACTTGTTTGCTGAAACTGTGTCATAGTAACGTATTCTTAGGTCTGTAAAATTCCGATAGGTTGT
Organism: Porites lutea; assembly: GCF_958299795.1. Lineage (NCBI taxonomy): Eukaryota > Metazoa > Cnidaria > Anthozoa > Scleractinia > Poritidae > Porites > Porites lutea. The sequence goes on from NC_133207.1 coordinate 22,537,603, forward strand.
GAATAATCCGTTCAATGCAGCAACAAGTCCACCATCCACGAAAGTTCCCAGCGGTGTGGGTGACATTCGTACTCCTTTATGGAATTTTTTGATATCCCTAAGATTGCAAATCAATACTTAATAATAATAATAATAATAATAATAATAATAATAATAATAGTAATAATAATAATAATAATATTATTATTATTATTATTATTATTATTATTATTATTATTATCATTATTATTATTATTATCATTATTTCTCCGGAAATCCACACCATAGCAAAATCAATCCGCTTGTCCTCTTTATAGTCAAGCATTGACTATTTACTAAATATATAAGACCATTTTTTTTTCTGTTCTCGGTGGGTGACCAAACAGACAAGAAACAGCGGGAGGCCGGACCTTCTCAATTTGTCGCACCGAACTCCAGGCTAAAAGCATCACAATGCCTACCTTTAATGTGGTAACCACATTAGAGAGATCTGCAGTTTCAAGTGTTTCTATTTTGACTTTAGTAAAGGTACTAGTTGTTGTATTAATAATGAATGAACAGAGGGTGTCCCAAAAGTTTGTTCCTCTTCTATAGGAGTCCGTAAATGCAGTACGATTGGACTTGATAAGCAAATCGCTTAACGAAAAGTCTTGTATTTTCAATCTTATTTTAATTAATATTTCATACTTGTTGAGCTTAAGGTGCGCGTGCGCGAGTATTTTTTCCCGCCACATCTTTTTTTGTATTTTGGAGCCCGAATTGCTCGAACTACTTCCTAAACAATTCATTCAGCAACGTGAAAGCATAACCATGGATACTACTCGATTTTCAGTTAGAGAAATTGCTTAAAAAAGTGCAAAAACTCAGAATGTTGGATGGTATAATGGTCATCGAAAATGAAGGCTTTGAAGACAAGAAACAAAGGGGACGACCGAAAGTCCTGAATAAGCAGCTAAAATAGCTTTAAAGAAGCCTAGGTACAAAAGAGGAACTCAACTGGGTAGCTCATGCAACAGTTAGAAAGCTAAGTCTGGAGCAGGTTCGTAAAAAGCGAAGGTTGGAGACCCCTGAGATGGCAAAAAAAACCCTGCTCAGTCCTCCAAGCAACGTTAACGTTCAGCTAAAGAAGTACAAAAACCTTACTGTGGAAAGGCTTTTTTTTGGATGAATGCCCAAATTATTATTTTATTTCTACCTAATCTTAAAATGGTATTAATTGTTTGGGGGATCGAAATCAGCTCCTGCGTACCACTGAGGTGATAAGACAACTAGCTCAACATGGATCATCTGGGCCTCTACCGGTACTACATGGCTTATCCCACTCCATGTCGCAATGCCTTAACGGAATGTGTTAAAAAAAAAAAAACAAAGAGGGCATACCGGTTACTGAACTTCTGAATACGAGTAATCGATAGAGCAATAAATAAAGTTTTGGTCAAAAGTTAGAGCGAATAAAATTAGAGGAACGAACTTTTGGAACACCCTGAACGTCTTAAATCTTGTTTTTAATTTTGGACTGTTCCGCAGTTTAGTCAAAATGATCTTTCACTCAATGTCTTCATTAAATAAATATGATAAATGTTTTCATTTTTAAATAATGTTTAGCTCAATTTAACTTTTGGAAAGCTGGCCGCTCTCCGTGAAGGGTGACCACCTAATTCATAGATGGCTGTTCGTATACAAATGGTAATGAATAAATAATGTTTAGTAGAATTATAGAATTTAGTAGAATAGTAGTATTAAATTCTTGAACATACGAACTGTCTTCGGACTTGAATGTTAGGCTTGCTACTAATTCTCCCCCGTATTTTACACTTCTCACGTAATGAGTGCCGATTCCAGCTACGTTCTTAAAGGGTTCCACTTGTCCTCGATTGATGGTTTCCGTGAGCTGAAAATTGATAACTTTGTTTTATAAAGAGGCAAACTTTCTCACAGACTTTAAAAAACTAAAGGGGTGGTCATGTAAAAGAAAAGAGGTTTAACTTAGGGTGTTTGGTTTTAGGAATCTCGATTCGCTTTTGCTTTGTGGTGTAAGTATTGTTTCATGTCTTTCAATATTTTGTATTACGTCATTTGGAGATCGCACCCGCCCGCCACACTAAGAAACTAATTTGGCTAGGGAGCTTAAAGGAGCGGTTCACGGTTAAGCGCATGCTCATTAATTAAATTACTTCTTTCCAATTTATTATTAATTCTATCGCTTAATAATCCCACTCACATGTATCTCAGCGATCTCAGAGTATATTTCAAAGTAGAACTGTCGCTTAATAATCCCACTCACATGTATCTCAGCGATCCCAGAGTATATTTCAAGGTAGAACTGTATTCAGAGTAACCTAAAGTAGGATGGAGAAGTACTAAAATCGCAGAAAAAATTAGTGGATTATGCTACCACTACCAACGTAGAATTTATTGTTGACCCGAGGGTTTTACTCCATGTTTGATTGATTTACAGCTATTTGCAAATATTTAAGTTGATCAAGTGCAAGTGACTGCCAGGGGAGTGTGCAGATTGGTTCTTTGACAACATTATGAGATGATCATATTGCTTGCGTAGACGATACAGCAAGTCCCGGCAGAGAAACAGCATTATGATAAATGAGCTTGCGCTGGACCGTGAACCTGGCCCTTTAAAGGTGATGTTATACGAGGCAATTTGGCTACAACGATTTTTAGCACAACACAGCGTTGCAACATTGTTACGACATTGTTTCGAATAGTGACAACATTGTTCCAATATTGCAACGCTGTGTTGCGCTAAAAATCGTTGTTGCGTATTGTACCGTGTAACATCACCTTTAGCAAAGACGAAGGCAATAGGCCAAGATTAGCAAAACAACAACTTTTCACGTGCATCACGCTTTTTTGTACATTTCTTTGCCGTCGTTGCACGACTACAACGTGAAAGTGCCTAATTTCACGTTTTGTCGAGGACGGGAACACAAGACAACAACTTTCTTCAAGTTTTCTTTTCCTGAACTTTGATACAGTCCTTTAGACTCAAATCCAAAAGATTTTGCCAACATTTGACGGATAAAACGGATAGAATAAGCGCGATAAACTTTGAAGCAGCGCGAATTCACTTTTTAAATGACGTTCTTCGCAGCCGTCGTCGTCGTTGCTAAGCTCCCTAGTATGTAGGCCACGGTTTAAGACACTCAATGACCTTCAAATCAGCTTATCAGGTGTACATTCCCAGCATAGTTAGTAGAGGAGGCTTTTTTTGATAGCCGACAAATTACATATCGGAGTTGAAAACAACGGTTTTGTAGTTTATGTGGGAAGCTCCCTGACCGTGAACAATCCTTTGTTTTTTGTTCACAAACTGTGACTAAATAAAATAATGCGATGTTTCTATTGGTCAGTAAGTTCAAAATGATGGTAATGCTATTGAACTTTGTGCACGGTCAGGTCCGAAAAAGCTAACAAACACACATAATAAAGGAGTCTAACGGGCTTCATAACCATTCTACTTTTGATCAATAACTTTGTTCTAAGTAGGTACATGTTCTCTTAGACTGGGCTGCAAGCCTTCATGACCCTGTTAACATCAAAACAAACTGAGACGTAGGTGTAGCTACTCGGGATTCTGCCAACAAATTCAACAATATGACGTCATATTGACGTCTACTTATGTCATTGTGTCAACCAATTTATGTCTAGATGCAGGAAGTGCACATTATGCTGTGGAAGTTTGGTTGCCTCATAAGCTGTCAGACGAAAGCAACGTTTCGATGACTAATAGTTTAGATGGAATGTGTGTCAACCAAATTAACGAACTGGAAATGTGCATTTTACACGAAATGCTGTGCATAAAGATGAAGAGACCGTAACTGAACACAAGAAATGACTTTATTCGTGCACCTGAACTATTTGCTAAACATTAGGTGAACATCAGTTTAGTACTTTATTACTTTTTCTTCTTATTGCTTTTAGTTTATTTCCACATTTTTTTCACAAATCATTCTTTCACTTGTTTTCTTCCACATTCCATATAAACGTAACTGCGACTTCTTAAAATTGTCACTTGAACAAGCATTTCCACTTGTAGTCATAGAAACTTTGTGTTTTTAAAATTATTTAGAGTCGCAAATTTATTTCTTAATTGGTAAACTAACATATAAAGCAGTACCTTAGTACATTTCATCACTGCCATGACGCTTATCATTTCTTCTTCATTCTTGGTTTCCTTTATGAACTGGCCTGCCCAATCCGCATTAATAAGGTTAGTTC
>NC_133207.1:22546817-22554317 GCF_958299795.1 Porites lutea
CTGTCGTTTGATTAAGTTTGTTCAAAAAAGTCATTATAGTAATTCATAAAGAAAAAACAAAAGAAATTGATGTCTAATGGGTGTCTTTATATCTGATAAAGACACTGCTTAACTTTATATACGTACAATTTTGTAGACCAAAAAAAAAACAAATCTAGGAAATATTAGTGCTAGAATGAGTTGATCTATATCAGGAATTTTGAGGCGGTTGAAAAGCCTTGCAGTCGTGTATTATCAGCCGGTTTAAAAACTCTCGCCTTGGCCTACGTTTTATTATTTGTGGGTAATTGTGTTAAAGGCTAATACAAGTCTGTGGTATCAATACTTATAAAGGCTCGTCTTTGACATATGTAATAACGTAAGCGTATTTAAAGATGAAACCGAATTCGGTTATCCTAGAGGAATTTGAGTCTTTCCCAAATTACAAGGGCTTCAGTATTATTTTCCCGAACATTTTAGATGCAATTTAACGTATTACGAAACTGAACATTTTCCTGATTCCTCTCCCCATCACATTTTTGAATCCGGAAGTTTTAGCTTCCCTTTTTTTTTTAGAAAAATAGCCTAACCTGGGGAGTGATATGTGAAAAATTAAACTTCAGAAAATCTTTGGGAATTTATTAGGTAAGCTTCGAAAATTGTTCATGAATAGCCGGAAAGGCCATCTAGAATGAATTTTTAGCTGTCCTAAAGTAATGGATGATTCTAGGCAATATTTGCTTCTCCGAACCGGATATTTTTACAGAAAACAGTAGTTGGGTGCCCCTGATATATTACTTTAAAAAAATAGTTAAAGGCTTAAAGTATCCATTAAAGAACTCAAAAAGACTCGTCAGAAATTCACAGTCAATAAAGTGTAAGTAAAACAGATTTAAAACAGTTATAAAGTACGTATAAATTGGAATTAAAACAGGATAAACGCAGTTTTAAAAACATATTTTAATTTGCAATACTATTTTAAAACCATTTGTAATGACAATTTCAAACGTATTTTGAAAAAAAAAAAACAGGTTTCAAATAGTTACAAAAATAATTTTTTGAATATATTTTTCGACTGATTGTAAAGGTGTTTTAACCTGTTTAAAACGCTATTTAAATGTTATGTTTCAAAATATATTTTAATAGCGGTTTAATCGGTTTTGGAATTTAGTAAAGGTTTTATAAAATACTCGTATTTGTAAATACAATAAAAAATACTTTGAAAATAGTAAAATACCACAGAAGTAGAAAAGCAAAAGCACGCATACATTATGAAAATACATCAAAAATAGGATGCAAAAACAGTGTAGAAATTGTAAGAAAGTGGCCTTAGAGTTGCCTGAAACTCAGAAAACTCTAAGGCTATTTAAAATAGTTTTTAAATCATCGAATACATTTTAACTCCTTTTCAAACAGTTTTAAAATACAGTTGGTGTGATAAGGGAAGTTTTTCCGTGGTTTTGACTGAGGTGTTGGTGTCGAGTGGTATAGTCATGTCAATGAAAAGGCAGGTTTTGTGGTTTACGTGGAGGATCGTCTTCCACAACTAGTGGGGCAGATCTTGTAGAGTTCGAGACTCTTGATGATTCAGGTGTGGGGCACAGTGCGTATCGAAGGCCTTCTTGTAGTCTATCCAGGTCGTGGAGAGATTGTGGCGCTTGGATCTCACCTCCTCAAGGATGGCTTTGTTGATGGATGAGGAGCTGGTCTTTGCAGCCATAGCTCCTGGGGCGGCATCCTTTTTGCACTTTGGGGTGTAGGTTGTTGCTTTCGAAAAACTTATATAACTTTATATAACTTATGTTACCTATATGAAATAGGTGGCCATGCAAAAAAACGCGTGTTATGTAGTATTAACTAATAACTCACCAAAAAACGCCTTTTAGTCCTCAACTTTGAAATAAACAACAAGCGTTTGTGTTCAGTACCTTGTTAGGACTGACAGGAAATAGCACAGTATGTAGTATATCAACCAGTGATATAAACTGTAGTGTTGTATATTCCAAGAATATTTCTTTACAAAGTAGCTCATGGTAAACGAGACATAACAAAGCTTTGGTTCAGTTGTTTTAAGTACTTTCGGATCAAATCACGAAATATCAGAATTATTAAACAAAGGTCAACGAGATATACTTTATATTATTTCACTTCAGAGTGGCCTTAATTGTGGTGTGGTAAACATTCTTGACTAAAAAGGCTGCTACAGGTGGCTGACTGACAAAGTGTTTTTATAAACTGATATTGCCTTTATTTTAACGTAGAGGTTGATACAAAGAATGCTGAAGAAAGTGGAATTAGAATAGTGGCAGCTATCTCAGTGTGGCATATTTTCGTTATTTTCTATCTCACAATTTTATTTCGTTTTGCGTATACATATACCCTCCTATCGGACAGTATCTCTATAAGGCGAACACCTCGATCGCTGAAACGGAAAACTGTAGTGTTCAGTGTTCCCTGCCTCTCTTTTCCTTTTTTGACTTTATAAGGTGAACATCTCTCTAAAGACAGACCCTGACCGTGAAAAGGGTGTCCGGCATCGAGCATTCCAGTATTTACGGCGACGCAACATAACATTTCCGTTGTTTAATCTTTAGAGCAAGGAATTCATATAGCGGCCATTTCCTTACATTTGGCCTGAACTTGCAAGGTGGCCAAGGTGTTAGAGACAGTGACGTTGGTAGCAACAAGTGCTTTCAAAACTTTACCAAGTGTTTTTTGTCCCATTTCTTAAACAAAAGATTAAAACGATGCCGACTTCATTCAGTTTTTACTCGGCTTGCTTTTTGAGTGGCTTCTTTGTTGTGGCTTTCGTTACGTGATCAGTTAACAGCACTTAGACGTAATTTTAGTCAACACCCGATCGCCTAAATTGTTTTAATAACGGAAATTGTTGTCTAGTTTTGATTAATAACTTAGTTAACAGGTAATTACTGATATTGCCTTTTGTAAAAGTTGAGGTGGATTTGGAAACGCACCAGCGTGTCACTTGATGAAGTCTGTCTAGAAAAGACAACGAAATTAACGTTTAATGAGTGTCTTTATGTCTGATAAAGACACACGGTTAAACTTTATACAAGGCCAATTTTTTACGCCAAAATAATCCCAAATCAAGAATGAGTTGATCTGTATCAGAGATTTTGAAGCTGTTCAAAAAACCTCGCAGTCGTGTATTATCGGCCGGTTGAAAACGAAATTAAACACTCCAGCTCCTTTTTAAACAGCAGATCAATTACGTTGATGGGGGATCGTGATCGTGCAAACGTTCTCTTTGTGGGTCATTGTGTAGAAGGCTACTACATGTCTGTAGTATCAATTAGATATACAGCTGTAGGTAACGACGTCTTGGACGTACGCAATAATGTAAGCGTATTCTTCTAGACCGTATTAAAGATGAAACAATTGAAATAATATTTTTGGTTGCTTAGTTTGACAGTGCTGTACGAAGGGGGGGGGGGGGGGGGGGGTACTCTCTTATATAAGCCTTATAGGTATGTTCCGCCCCATCGGGTAGGGTTTTTGCGCCGTTTTGGTCTGAAAACGGGTATACACTTTGTCCATTTTGGTCTGGAATCGGGTATGGTTATCGAGGGAACTACGGAGTGAATGAATGTACTTATCGTTTCAATTCCAAATGAGTAAGAAAGAAAGAGAACTATGCGAATTCGAAATGGCTTTGAATAATTGTTTTGTTTGCGCTCTAATCTAAGTAATCATATAACATAATTTCCGACAGCCTAAAGGCCAGGTCTGAAACGAGTATGGATTTCGGAGGTCTAGTGTGGAAAATTACATTTTTTAGTCTGAAATCGGGACCGAGGATTTGAAAAACCGGGCTTACCAAGAATTTCCAGGAGTGCTCTCCCCCCCCCCCCCCCCCCCCCGGAGTAGTGCTGTTTGATCAGTGTTCGGTAAGAGCGACCATTGGCCTAAACTTTGGCCTGCATACCTTTAGATTAAAAAGATAATCAGTTTTTATGGTCTTTTATAAGCTAACGAGACTCTAACAAAATTAATGAGGCTCCATCAAAACAGATGCTCTGAAATCTTTCAGAAATGGTTGAACAAGGACAAACTATGCGCCGACTTCAAGCTAAACTTAACATAGCGCGCGTGCTTGCCCTATATAACTACAATAGCGCCCGTGCGTAAATAAAGATTTTTTCATGATGACGTGTTCAGCTGTGTTTTTCGTTTCCTTTACTAAGTAGCCAAAAATCCACAGCAATGATAAAACCTTTCTAGATTTTTTTGGAAATTTAGCTTCGTTCTAGCCACTCAAGCCAACAGCAAAAGCGGTGAAGATGTTTCGCAAATAATAGAGCCTGAATGATTCGTTGAGAAATTTCTGTCTTAAGGTTTCGAACTTATTGACATTTTTTTGTAAAAATGCGGTTTTAAACATATCCCAATATCTCAAACGTTTTTAAACCTACAAGAAAATAAATAACATTTTCTTAGCGTTTGTCCATTTTTTATTAAGGATGCCAAAAATCACAGAAATTGGTTAAACCATTCCAGCCGAAAAACGCGATTCAAGAACATAACCAACGCGCATATAAATAGGTTCGGGCCACCTTAAGTGGGAAATGACCAGAAACTGGTCTGTGACGGAAAATATCCAGTTTGTATAAAGTGTCCTCCTTTTATAACGTTTGTTTATCCTTTACAAAACAAGTTAATTATAAAGTAAGCTCAAAAGCGAAAAATATATTACGCTTTTGTCATCGCCGAACAACCCGACTGAAGCAGGAAAATTTCTGTTGCAATAACAAGACATATTACACAAGACGACATAAATTTATTACTCACAAAATCAACTGCTGCCGGTCTTCTCAAGAAGCCGTAATGACCAGCCAATGTTCGTAAATGAATGTAAGTTTAAAGAAGGATGATAGTCGTCTTCTCTAAAAAACACGTTTTCTGGATTTCGCCGAGCAAAACGTAAACATCTTTTCAGCAAATCCAAAACAATTACTCGACGACTTCTTACGAGCATGTAAGTATTTTACCTTTAGGTGAACTTTAAGACTCTTTTACCTTTGTTTCTGCTTAGTTTCCATTGATCATTAACGAATAAGGAAGGAAATTTTCTTTCTCAGTTTTACAGAAAAAATTTTCATTCATCAGCAAATTGGACGATTGTGGTGTGTTTGTAATCAGCCAATAGAGGCGTTTGTTACCTGTCGCGCGTTACGAGAATTTTACAGTTAATCAAAAAGCAAGCATTTCTGTCAGCTATGTTACAAAAGAATTTGCTCATGCTTTTAGCTCTGCGTATATCGAGTTACGATGCACTTGGGAAGTTTGGAGAGCACTCAAGAAGCAAGAGTTGCTCTCGGCTGCGACTCGAGCTACTCTTACGCATCTTTCGTGCTCTCCAAACTTCCCTTGTGTATCCGTAACTCGACATACGCACGCTATGTATGAACAAATTCTTAATTTTCCGCTTGCTTTTGGGTGTTCTTTGTTGTGGCGTTGTCATTGGAAACGGTGAAAACACTCTTGTAGAGATAATTAAAGTCAACACCCGATAGCAGATTGTCATGAACAAGTAAGATGTTTGGTCTCACCCTGTTCCAATTACGTCAATTACTGATATTGCCTTTATATTAGTTTTGATTTTCCGCGTTTGAATACACACCAGCATGCGTGTAATAATTTTTGTTAATAACTACGGAACGGTGGTCTTGGCCGCCCAATCTGCGGCCTTCGAGGGGGCGAAGTGACTAAAGGGTGAAGAAATTCAAAATGATATTGTCCGAAAAAATAAAATTTTAGGAAAGATACATTAAGCTCGCATTATTGTTTAAACTTTCTGTATGTGCATTCATTACTTAAAACAATAGTTAAGGGCTTAAAGTATCCATTAAAGACCTCAAAAATACCCTTTAGAAACTCACAGTTAATAAAGTACGTCGGACTTCTTTAAAATATTTTTTTGCAAGAGAGACGATCATTCTCTTATATTATCAACCCTCTTGGGTCTTTTCGGAAACAAAACGTATAAGCTTTAATTAGAGTAAAGATTACATGGGTATCACATATTGTGATGCATAATCTAAAGGGTAGTTTACATTTAACGATTTGTCGGTCTGATTTTGCAAAGAAAACATTTTCTAGACAAAAATCGGCTTAATTTAACATTTGGGCATAACCCCTTTGAGACGGAGAGATTGACCTGTAAACATAATCTGTGAACTGGAGGCAGCCAGATAGTTTGGTGAATGGCAACCAGAAAACATTAAATCTCATGGGAAATATTAAGGTTCTGCAATTGGTGTGGTGAAAGGGGGGCAGTGGTGCAGACGTATGGTTAAGACTTCCTTTCCCTATTACGGCGATCGAATTTGATTCATAATTTTCTCTTTTTGTTTACAATCAGTTAAGTATTAAATTTCTGAATTTGCACAGGTTGAACCTTATTCGTTTTACGTAATTAAAAGTCTAAATATGGACGCTTCGCTTTTAGCCTTAGCTAAATCTACATATTATCATTTATTTGCAACCTCCGAAGGATAAATCAAAGTAAGGTAACACTTTTATGCAGTTATCTTCGTATTAACGTCGCGTTAGCCCATGACCCCTAGTCTTATTGTTGTTATTATTATTATTATTACTATTATTATTATTATTATTATTATTGTTAATATCACTATTATCTTGTTTTTTCGATCATTTTTTTATTATTCGAAATAAATCACAACTATATTATCATAGCGATGTAGTTAATTGTGCATAAAGCAAATAGTAAACCCGAATCATTCAGGAAATTTTCGTCACTACACTGGCAGAAAAGAAAATACTGAGCTTTCGGTTCCGTTAGAGCCTTGTTCGGCGTAGACTGAACATGTCACGTGACTTGTGACTTACACAGTGCCGCAAGTTATCCCCGACAACAAATGATCCCCTAACCACAAATTATCCTCGACCGCAAATGATCCCGATTGTAGGTTACGAATGATACCTTGAAAAGTTGGAGAATGGAATAGATTTTAGAGATTGTTTTAGGAATGGATAGTAATAACTGCGAGAGAATATTCCCTCTTGATAGTGAATGATAGGATGCAGATTACTTAAACAACAAGTGCTTAAAGAACATGAAACAATAAAGTCAATAAGGTCTTTTAGCACTTTGGGGAGCAGGTTGTTGCTTTCGAAAAACTTATATAACTTTATATAACTTATGTTACCTATATAAAATAGGTGGCCATACAAAAAAAACGCTGTTATTTAGTATTTATTAGTAACTCACCCAAAAACGCGTTTTAGTCCTCGTTGACACCTCGTTGAAACGGAAACCTATAGTGTTCAGTGTTCCCTGCCTTTCCTTCCCTTTTTTGACTTTATAAAGTGAACATCTCTCTAAAGACAGACCCTGACCGTGAAAAAGTGCCGGTTGTAAGGGTGTCCGGCATCGAGCATATTATTTACGGCGACGCAACATAACATTTTCGTTGTTTAATCAGCGTTAGAGCAAGGAATTCATAGAGCGGCCATTTCCTTACATTTGGCCTGAACTCC
>NC_133207.1:22566817-22594317 GCF_958299795.1 Porites lutea
CGCCCATATTTGTAATTGATATTACCGATATAGTCCTTGGAGGCTGGATCTTCCCTCGCGAATTATACGTTGCATACAGCTTCTTAGCCACTATAAGTAGCGCTATAAATCCATTGATATACGGTGTGCTAAATAAAAGTTTTCAAAAGGAATATCTGAAAATTCTACGCTGCAATTGCTGCGAAGTGCGAACGACCATTCAGCCGATAATGACGGTGGAAAAACGAACAAGCACAGTCAACGGGAGCAACAAAAGGGTACAAATGGCAGAGAACAGGTTGTTTGAGGTAAAACCTTTCACTCGCAAAGACCACACCGGCTAACAAGGGTAGTCAGTGGCTACAAGAAAATCTGACTAATTAAAGTACCTTATGCATCAATGAAAATCTACTATGATAATGGTGACCTAATCTTGCTGGAAAAATATAAAAAGATCAGACTATATCATAAAAACACCATTACATATGTTTTTTTTAAAATACTTTTTATTAACAAAAACTATGGCTCATTTTCATTTTTTATTATTATTATTATCATAGAATGTAGTCTTACTACTACCACCACCACCACATCATCATCATCATCATTAGCAGTAGTTGAATTGTTTTTAGGGGACAAAAGAAATCTGGAGATAAACTTTTACCATGCTACTGTAAGAATTACCAGAGTCAACCAATAAAAAAATCATTTTCAGACGTGGTCGCGCGTGGAAATCTAGCAAGGTAAAAACACTATAGTGATCTTTAGATCTCTTTCAGGCAAACTAAAGGAAATAGGCATAAAATTATACCTAACTGAGCCTTTTTGTGTTTGGTATAGTAAAAAGAAATCAACTCACAGTGCCACTGAGTTTGAGGTGACAATTTTACAAGATTAGATTTTGCAATTCTCTTCACATAAGGGACTGTGCAATAATTATCAGGAAGGGGGGAGGGCTGAATAAAACTTAAGGCCCCCCTCCGTCAAATGAGTGATTTTACTTTGAGCCCCCCCTATCTTGGCAGCAATTTTATGTAATGCCCCCCTCTAGTTTTTCAGCCCCCCCTCCCCCCTCCTGTTAATTATTGCACAGTCCCTAATGATTTTTAACGTCATAATTAATTGTGCATCCATATTTTTGAAGCCTGAATACCAACGTTACCACCCTCTGGGCTTGCCAACAAGTCGAGCTCAAAATTGTTCCTTAGCGCCAATCGGGAGCGGGAGACTTTTTTATGTTTTCTACGGCAAAAGTGAACGCGCTGGGGCCTACTACCGGAACCGGAAATGAGAAGCGAAGGACTTTGAGAAAGTCTGCCACCCTGCGAGCAGAGCCTCCTTTTATCTTCTTCTTGATCGAGGAGGAGAAAAGGAGGCTCTGCCTGATTTGCGTCAATCCTTTGAAGTTGCCGCGTCCCGAACGTCTGGACTAGTTAATCTTGTTTCTTCTCATCAAACTGGGTTTCTGTGCGCGACCATCTATTTATATGTTCATAACAGAACCCGCTGTACCAAGCAAACGGCTATTAGGCCTGGGTTCAACGCTGTATCTTAGCAACATGCAACGCATGCTCAACAAAAGTCTTAGTCGATTCATGCAGCGTCTCCCTCCAGTACACCAAAATCGATTAAGAAAAGAAAAGCTCTGCTTCCAGGGTGCAACGGTACGAAGAAAAAGCCTGATTGTTAATTGCCACATAGCCTCAAATTTCGAATGTTTCAATACACCTGCGTTCAGTTTGCGTTTTTAATTTTAAGTAAAGCAACTCCGTGTAATGTCAATGAGTATAAAAAGTAATAAAATTTCTCAGACAATGAGCGAAACTGATTGGTTTGCAATTTATTAAAATGATTATTATTTACACGTGAGATGAAGTATATTATATATATATATATATATATATATATATAAAAGTACCAAAATAAGCCGTCCATAGAAAACGCCAAATACCCTTTGGACGCAATTGCCATCTGAGTTGAGTGATAAATATAAGTAAAAAACAATTCTACCTTTATAGTTAGGCGATGGATTCTACAGAAAATCAACTGAACGAAATGTTACGAGAACTGCAGTCCAGAAGCAGGGCGAAAATCATCTTTGAATCGCTTTCCTTCTCAATAATTACACTCTTTTTGTTTGTTGGTAACTTTATAACCATCTTGGTTATGTTGTTGAACCGTCGAATGCGAACCATTCCAAACATGTTCGTAGCATCGCTAGCTGTGTCAGACTTCGCTTTGGGGCTTTTGTCTGCAGATCTTTTAAGTCTTCCTGTCTTAGTGACATCCAGATGGCCTTTCGACGAGCTCGCATGCCAATATCAAGGCTTCATTGCTGTAACCTTGGCAATTGCCTCGATTCATACAATGACGTTTATGTCTCTGAACAGATACTTTCGAATCGTAAGACCCACAGTGTACCGGCGCTACTTTACCAGGAAGAAAACCTCGATAATGATCATTCTCTCCTGGCTTTATTCCACTACGGCTCCATTACCTTATCTACTCAGCGGACACCGAATGGTCTTTCATCCTTCCAAGTTCTTTTGCTATCTTCAAATCGATAGTGGTGCGTTTACAGTGGTGTTGGTAACAGTCTATATCGGAATTCCTACATGCATCATTATTTTCTGCTACTTTAGGATCTTCCAATACGTCCGAAATCACAACATCAATTTACAAGAGAATGAAACTGGACGCAGAAGAGTAAATGTGGAGGATATAAAAATAGCGCGTACATTGTTCGTGATTGTGGTGGTTTTCAATTTGTGCTGGACACCCATCTTAATGATCGATGTCATCGACACGATTCGGGGAAGGTGGGGTTTCAATAGGGAAGTTTACGTCTCATATAGTTTTCTGGCCACAGTGAGCAGTGCTATAAATCCCATATTATACGGTTTACTGAACAAAAACTTTCAGAGAGAGTATATAAAGATACTTCGGTGTGTTAACTGCCGCGGGCACCATTCAGTTGAACCGGCATTCACCCTGCAGAGAACAAGAACAAGTACAATGGCTTAAAGAAAGGAAAATCTTTTGAAAAACATACTTTCAAAAAAGATTATGATTACATTTTGCCACCCCACACCTTTATTTCTTTACGAAAAGACAAAGTGATGAACGGAAACGAGGATAAATAAGGAACATTGGAATACAGGTGATAATTCCAAAGTAGCCAGTAAAGCTAAGGGGGTCCCTAAGGCAATTACAAAAAATAACTTGGAAAGCAGCATCCGGATAATCAGGCAGATAGATATGACATTTCTTGGGTTTTTTGATAAATTCTCTCAGGAAAATACAATCTGATATACACTGTGTAATTAAGAAGGCAGACTTAAGTGCCAAATTAATTAAAACTAATCCTGTTTCCGGGCCTTACATTGAACCCTCAAAACACCTGCATTTTATTTTACTGTTTTAATTAGCACCAAATGACTAGCCAACCAATGCCCATCCTCTACTTCACATGATTGAAATCTCTTTCCTTTATTAGATGGTCCGACTTCATTGCCAAACACAATTACAAAAAACACAATCACAAAATTACAAGCAGTTAAATGATGTTTCATCCTTTGTATTACATAATTAAAATCAACCTCATTCATTAGATAGTCCGTGCATTTCCAAATACATTCAAAATTAAAAGCAGTTAAATTGGCTAACCACAGCTAAAACAAACATTCGAAGGAATATCTTTGAAGAGGAGGAGACCTCCTCAAAGCTTCTTGTCCAGGCTTTCAACGTTAACCTCGATGGATTCAACAGAAAAACAACTCACTGAAATGTTACTGGAACTGCAGTCCAGAAACATTTCAAGAATCATCTTGGAATCGGGTGTTTTCGGACTCATACTATTAGTTTTGTTTGTGGGGAACTTTATAACCCTGGCGATTATGCTGTTAAACCGACAGATGCGAACCATCCCAAATATGTTCGTGGTATCACTAGCTGTTTCAGACTTCGCTTTGGGGCTTTTGACTGCTTGTCCTTTGAGTTTTCCAGTTTTAGTGTTATCCAGGTGGCCTTTTGACGATGCAACTTGTCAGCACCAAGGTTTCTTAGCTATAACCCTTGCAATTGCCTCAATACATACCATGACTTTGATGGCTTTCAACAGATATTTTAGGATCCTCAAACCAGCAGTGTACCGGCGGTACTTTACCAGGGAGAAAACCACGATAATGATCATTCTCTCCTGGCTTTATTCCATGACGGCTTCATTGCCTTATCTTCTGAGCGGACACCGAATGGTCTTTCATCCTTCCAAGTTCTTTTGCTATCTTCAAATCGATAGTGGTGCGTTCACTGCAATAGTGGTAACGGTTTATGTTGGTCTTCCCACATGCTTCATTATTTTTTGCTACCTCAGAATTTACCAGTTTGTTCTCGACCACAACAGAAACTTACAAAGAGATGAAACTGGAGGTAGAGCAATAAATGTGGAAGAGATTAAAATAACGCGCACATTGTTTGCGATTGTGGTGGTTTTCAATTTGTGTTGGACCCCGCTTTTGATAATTGATGTTGTCGATACGATTCTGGGAAGTTGGCATTTTTCCCGTGAAGCTTACTTTGCATATAGTATTTTGGGTACCATGAGCAGTGCTATAAATCCTATGTTATACGGTGCACTGAACAAAACGTTTCAAAGGGAGTACTTCAGGCTATTTCGATGCGTTTATTGTCGCTCACATCTCGTTGTTGAACCTTCTCTTGCCCTGGAGAAAGACCAAGAACAGTAAAAAACAACAGCAAAAACTAAAAAACAACAACTTTAATTTTATGATTTATCATTGCGTTTGGGCGGTTTACAAACTGAATTCAGTTAACATACCCAGAGCTAACTTCTAAATAAAGGCTCATTGATCCGTTTTGTGTGTTTCCGTGTTTCAAGATCATAACTATATGTTTGACGGCTGGTTACCCACTGGTACTAAGTTACAGCTTTTTAAAGCTGCAGTTCTTCCCTACTTAACTTATTCTTATCTTGTTCGGCACTTCTGTCGTGCTAGCGGACTCTAGTCGATAGAGTTCTAAAGTGTGACGTCATAAAGAAATAAATTTTTGTGAAATTATGGGATTTGTCAGGGTATTCTGAAAGAACAACATCCAAGAGGACTACTTGCCAAACACTACGCATTTCGGGTTAAATTGTCTCTGAGATATTAGCCTAGTTATGCTCCGATGACTCGGAGTCGTATTAATAATGTTGCGTATTGTAGATGTAACACCTCGAAAACATTGAATTTTGTCTTTCAATGATTAAAATGTATTAAGCCATACTTTAAAGCCTGGCTTTCCGGGTTCAAAGGAAAAACACAAATACCTTAAATAACCAAGCTTTCTTTATATTCCATTTAAGGCTCGTATAGCTTGTTTTTCAAAGATTAATGCTGGGAACCAGGATTTACCGGATTTCTCAAGATTACAATTGGCTTAACTATTCCATATTATTGCTCCTCTGTACTGAAGAGAAAATTTTCCATAATTTGTTCTTTTAAAATCAATGACTGTGTAGTTTTGATGTACTGATCGTCAAAGAAACCATTATATCTCCCGCCTTCCTCTCCGCAAGTATTAGCTAAGAAAGTCTTAGAGAAAAGTAAACAATATCAGTTAAAGCGTGCAAGATAACTCACCATTTGCCTTAAAACAAAACAATTCCTAACTCTCAAATTTCACGTCTTTTCCTGTCTTATTTTTCTTGAATTTTCTGGTATATTTGTAAGACGTTGATTTCTCATACCTACGCCTTGCTTTTATTTGAGTACATCGGCAACACAATAATATCGTTTAATTTGAATATATAGAGAGGATATTACTCGGTGGCGAGAAGATATGAATTTTATTTTCCAGTGGCAAAACAATATTTTACGAACGAGCGCAGCGAGTGAGTAAAATATTGTTTTTGCCACGAGCCTGGCTCCACTTAAAAGTCAAATAATCAGCCCTTATCACCCTGGAGATATGCTACTCTATTCTCCAGCCTGCATTAGTAGCAATAAACCATTCTGAAAAAGATCAATCCCAAAGGAATCAGAATGTTGGAACGGATCAATATTTTGCCTAAGCGAAGTCAAGGTGTCAGTAGGTAAGTCGATAATGACATCTTCAACATCTACGGTGGAAAGTCCACCATCACTTGGCGTTGGAGCAAAAGGGTAATACCCATACCATTGTAGATCGTCAACATCTCCTCCGGATTCTGCTATATCAGAAATGCCTACTAGTGAATGATTCCTCATTTGGAGCACCCCATTTGCCCACATCTGGAACGGAGACCAATGGCGCTCAGTTCTCATAGGATGATGATTCCACGCAGCAGCAAATGACGGAAGGGCCTTATTTATTCTGGGGGTAAAAATGTAGTGTAGTACAAGCTTGTGCAAACTGTTGTTTCGCTGGAGTAGTCCTGACTCCTCCACGGCCTGAAATGTGTAATAAAAAATGTGACAGAAGGAACAAAATACATCCCGCCAGAGACGATCGATGCGTTGATTGTGTGCCGATGTTCCAGCCAGGAAACTTTCTCTATTTGGACCACGCTCCTCTTCCATTAACTGCCAGACACCTACAATTTCTCCTCCATGATCACTCTTTACTCTTGATGGCCAGTCATAGCGTTCAGTGGCAGAGCGAAAAAGGTGAGTTACAGTTTCCTTTCTGTTGTTGTTGGAGCAGTGAAGATACACTATCAGCCTTGAGAAACCGTCTATTCCTCCGTGGATAACAAATCCCCAGTTCACGAGACTGTGGTGGCCATCAATATGCCAAAGACTATTCGGCCCTTGTACTGAATAAGCTCGTCTTGAAACGACAATTGCCCATCTGATGCGAGAATTATGCGGATCCACTCGGGAAATACTTGCCCTTACCCTGCGACGTTGAAGTCTGAAGCCAAGAGACTAAAGAAAGTCTTGCACCATAGATCATCCCACAAGATTCCCATGCTCTTCAATAAACTGTTTGACATAAAAGTCAATCTGTTCATCAGATAATGCAGAAAAACCTGTTGTTTCCTGTAAACCATACTCAACAACACGTCTTCTTATAGTCCATCTTGAAGCAAGGAGCATGTCTGCAACTTGTTTCCACGTAAAACCATATGACCGCAATTCCAAGAGAACAGCCTCGCTGATTTCAAACCGTGGCCTACCCGGACGGCCACTTCACTCAACTTTTGGCAGTTCTAACGAATAAATTGCCAGGTTACTACAGGGAGAGCCTGTTTCAGTTTCCCTTCTCCTTGTCAATTCAAAACAAAATGCGAACATTGTTGAAAATTTCTTGTAGAACCTAAGCACAGTCCAGTCGTCTTTCAATCGCTGAAGTTATGACTTGTTGAAGAGCAAGAAGGGCTGACCCCATTCGAATTACTATATTTTCTGTCAATCTCAAATCTGTTGAGTCGTAGAACGCTTCATAATCAGTCATCAAACGAAGCAATTCTTCAAAGAAATTTTCTCATTCTTCGATCCTGGAAGCTCTGTTTCCAGCCATGTTGAATTTTGGCGGGAAACCATACGATGCATTGTGGGTTAAATACCACATTTACTGTACACAAAGTACTTATTGCATTGTAGGAAAGCACTTTGTTGACAGTGTTTGAGTTGGTTGTTGACGGGATACTGTTCTTTTAAGGACCGGTTAATTGAACATTGTCATTCCACCACACTTCGTCGACATCTCATTCGCGAAAAATCCACTGCTTCTCTCAGTTCATTGTTGGATATTACTCGCTCCATGGAGTCGGCCAATTTTCAGGCTGCGAACATTGAGAATGCCTCGTTGCAGGAATGCTCGGAAAACGCTCACCAAGTGACATTGCCAACCATCAGCAAAGAACAACAAGTGAATTTTATTTCGGAGAAGCGGCAACATAGCGACCTTTAGCAATGAAGACGAGAACGAGGACGAGGACTGGTATGACTGATTAGGGCCTGGAACGAGAACGTCGTCCACGGCGGTATTTCGGCGGGAAACAAAAACATTTAGCAAACCGGTTACGGTACGTGGACGAGTCTCTTTCTACAGTGAAAGTCACCAGGGAAAATGTCTTTCAAAGAATTTCGTGACCTCCTTGTACTTCTCTACGGCGATTACATTATTTCCGATAAAGAGTTTTTGCTACTTTACGATAGTTTCATCTCAAAGAATCCAGATTTTCCAGATTTTTCAACGGTTTGATTTGGATTCTATGAACTCCGCGGAGTGCAAGGCAGAGTTTCGTGTCGAGAAACACGATCTCCCTCGCCTTGTTGCAGCCCTCCAACTACCACCGGTGTTTAAATGCGAGCAGAGGAGTATTTGCGACGACATGGAAGGCCTATGCATACTCCTCAAACGAGTTGCCTACCCATGCAGACTCAGTGATCTGATTCCGCGATTTGGCCGCCCGGTTTCTGTTATAAGCCTGATCTCAAATGATGTCATCGACTATATTTATGACGTTCATGGGCACCGTATAACAGAATGGAATCGAGATCTTCTGAATATATCAGGAAAAGGAGGCCCCCTTGACAACTGTTTCGGTTTTGTAGACGGAACGGTCCGACCCATTTCAAGACCAAATGAGCGTCAGAGAATTGTGTACAATGGCCACAAGAGGGTACACGCGTTAAAATTCCAATCCTTGTCCCTACCAAATGGACTTATTGGCAACCTATTTGGACCAGTTGGTGAGTTTGTAATAAAACGTTAGTGTTTTAAACTTACCCCCTCCCCCTCTCCCCCGAAAAAAATTTCTCTTCTCATGTTTGATTTTAATTTCGTTTCTAGAGGGGCGTAAACACGACGCAGGGATGTTAAACGATTCTGGACTACTGCGGGACTTTCAACAGTATGCCTATAATCCAGCAGCGCAAGCTATGTGCATTTAAGGAGATGTGGCCTACCCTCTCCGAGTTCATCTCCAAACACCGTTCCGTCGTGTCCCACTTACACCCCTCATGCAGGATTACAATGAGGCTATGAGCGCTTTACGGATTTCTGTAGAATGGTTATTCGGTGACGTCATTGATTCTTTTAAATTTCTTGACTATAAAAAGAATTTGAAGATAGGCCTTAGCAGCGTCGGTAAAATGTATGTTGTCTGTGCACTTCTCCGTAATGCCATTACATGCCTTTATGGTAATAACACCAGTGATTATTTTGGTATTGAACCCCCTTCCCTGGAACAATACTTTCAATGAATTGTAGTTTAGCCTTACTGATTTTGATGATGTATTTTCTCCTTCCTGGATAATATTCAGTGTAATGGGATGTAAAATATAGACTGTAGGAAAGGAGGAATCATACTTTAAAAAAGCACCTTCAATGTACAGGAAGAAAATAGAAGAAAACGACACACATGCAAGTTTTGATTTATGTGGTTGCTATGGAAATGAAAATGTCATATAAACATGATAATGGCACAAACGAATATTTCCAGATCAATTTGGTGCCTATAGATCAATCCATCAAAAAGTTAAAAGATTAATTCAAAAGCCTCCCCTCCCCAACCCCTTCATAGCCCTAGGCTTAAAAGGAATATAAAAATAATTCCAGAGCCGGATACTGAGCAATAAGATGCTAATGTTTCAAAAGAGTACTGAAAAGGGTATGTGTATTTTATTCTTATTTCAATGTTTTGCTCAACCTATGCTCAAATGTAAGAAAATGAAGCACATCCTAACACTAACGTTCTAAAATTTCAAAGGACAGCTTAATTTGACCCTTTCACTCCCAGTGTCTAAACATCAATGTACTACTTTCTTTCTCACGACGATGTTTAAGACCATGTTTTTAATTACTATGCCACCTATCTAGCAGCAGTGACTCTTATGTGATGTTACTGCAAAGGTTTGCAGCATTTTATCAGCCATGTGATAGTTAATTTGAAGTTTTAATTCATAACTTCTACATCCTTGTGAGTGAAAGGGTTAACTTAAGTTTTCTCAGCTTCAACAATGTATCTTTGATCACCGTAAACACTGCATTAAGAAAATTCCTTTCTCCAGAGGTGTAAACAACCCATCAACCTTTGAAGTCGAGGTAAAGAAAAAACTAATCACCAAGCTGGACAGTCAAAGTCACCAGAAAAAAAAGAGACAAAATTATAGTTGGAAAATAATCAGTTAAAAATTATGATAACAACAACATGGTTCTAAAGGGCTGAAAGGGCCAAAGGTTGACAATTTGATTTTCAACTTTTGTTTTGCCTTTGCCAGTTCTTATGAGGATTTGGGCATTACTTTTTCAAGTAAAGTCATTAACATTTGACTCTGTTGTTGTTGCTGCTGCAGGAAAAGCATTTGAAAGTTCTGTAGCTGCTGTTCCTGCCTCTGCTGCTGTTCAGCCATCATCTTCATTACATCTTGGTACTGTTGCTGGTTCTGCCTCTGCTGATCTATCAGCATTTGATGCTGAGCTGCTTTATTTTCTTACTCTTTCTTCTTCAATTCCATTTCTTCCTTCCGGAATTCCTTCTCATTCTCAAATTTTTCTTTTAGAATCACGCCGGGGCCAAACCACCCCTCAAATCGGTCATCAGAGCGTCCCCAAAAAATTCCAATATGGCGGCCAAAATGCACGCAAAGGCTTCTGGTCTGAATTTCTTCGATCTCCCCTCCAGACCAGCCGAGAAAAATCTCGCCGTGTGAAGACTGGGTACCTCGAAGAGAGAAATGGCGGGCAAATTCATGTTTTAGAGAAGACAAGCTTTCTTTTGATATGTAAACTGCCAGGGTTATTCTTGAAGCGTCCTTGTTTGAAGCATGCTTGGAGTGGTGAACGAAGACAATTTACCTGTCGAACTGGGCAGCGAAAGGCGAGTTTTTAACTTGATTTTTTGGGCTGTATGTAGTTTACGAGAAAAAACTAAAATGATAGGATTTTAGTTCCATTCTTCCTCTGTTAGAAAGTTTGATTTTACATCCCAAATAGTATTGAATGAAAAAACTAAATCATTGGTGTTTCAGCATACCGCGTGGAGTGAAAAGAAAACGTCGATTTAATATTGGTGCGTACCAACATGCCAAAAAGGTTGCCATACAAAATGCACAGGCCGAACAATCCAGAGCTGTTGAGTCCCTTAGAAGTTGTCTTGTTGAGAAGGAAGGTGAGTTGGAAAAGCTCACGAAATTACTGGATGCTAGCACAAAGAAAATAGAGAGAAAGAAGAGAAAGGTAAGAGGTTTTCAATTGCATAATTTCTATATTATATCAGCAAGTTTGTAGTGGCAGGATATCTTAGGAAGCTTTACTAAGCTTTTCAACTAAAATTGTTTTTAATTACTCAAATATTTCAGAAGTATAGGTATTCATAAAGTAAAGCCACATTTCAGTTTTCAATTGAATAATTTCAGAATTTTGTTTTGTATGATGCATTTAATGTGCTTTGTGGGGTTACTATGCAGATGGAGTAATTTGCAGGTGTATGTTCATGTACAGCTGTAGGTTTAGCTCTAACTCAGTAAATAATACCGGTTTACAGAGTCACACCTCCAGCAATTTGCACCGTTCAGATTAGGTGTATACTTAATGAGTGATATTAGTGAGATTACACAGACTGTATTTTTAGATACAGGTAGTGGTAATATTATGTTTAGAGAGTTATGTTAGTGAGTTAGTTAGGAAATGTTCTTTTAAAAGCTCGCAGAAATTGAGAACAGTACACATCAGTGTGAACACCCAAGCATACCAAGAAAAATGGAAAGGAGGCCATCTGTGATCAGTAAAATCAATCCAGCTAATAGTGAAACACTGAGTTTGTCAGCAAGCCAGTTCAGGCGACGAAGACAGAAAACAGTTGAGGCTGTGAAAGCAATCCACTGTGACAGTCATGTTTACACTTCTGAGAAAGAACAAACAAAATCAATAAAAGATGGCCTTTGGACAACTTTGGTTACCTCAGCAGAAACTGGAGAGATGAGAGAGTATATATCCAATTCCAAGAAATGCATGGATTCAGTTGTTCCAGGCATTTTGAACAGCAAGGTCAAAGAATATGAAAAGAGCCAAGCAAACAAAATTAGAAGCATGCGAGTACTTTATGAAAGTGGGCTGCTTGGAAAGAGAAAATACACCAGCATAAGAAATAGTTCTGATGTCTTGAATGAGTCAGGGGGTAAAAAGAGAAAAAATCAGAAAGCAGAAATTATTCCAGGGCTTGAAGTGCCAAAAATTTTACCCTATAAAAATCTGATGTCGGTTTTGAAAACTATTGATGTCGCAGAACTGAGAGATTTACAAACACTAGCCACAGAGCTATCTACGGAAAGTGTTCCTGGTGTTTACAGACCACTTAAACCATATCTCCTGAACCTAGCTGATCTGTATATGGATCTTCATAAACAAATCCCCATGCTTCATTGGTTTCATGGTGAAGAGGGACTATTCGGGGTTGCTATAGGGGCAGATGGTGCACCATTTGGTAAAGATGATTGCGCCACTGGTAAGCTTGTTTAGTTAGTTTACATTAGCATGAATGGCCAGTTTATGTAAACTCACTGCAAGAAACTTTTGAATTGCCAGTATATCTTTTAGAGCTTAGTTGTACCTAAGGATACTGTGAACTATCTTTCACATGCATTTCATTGTAAACAAAGAAGAGCCCATATTAATGATATTAATATTCTTAATTTATCACTTTTTTATATCACTTGGGGACAGCATAACATAGTTCTGGTGGTGACCACTTCTACTGTACTGATCTTGATCTGTTATGTTCTTATAATCATCCTTGCAGCCTACTTAGTCAGTTTCCTAAACCTGCTAAATCGAGTCCAGAGTTGCAACGAAAATCACCTGCTGCTGGGGGCCAACTGTGAAGAGGACCACCCTTTAATGAAAGCTTACACCCAACAACTTACAAAAGAAACGAAAGAAGTGGAAAATAAAGTGTTGACCACTGAGAAGGGATATCAAGTAAGATTTGCCATCAAATTAATTCCTTCAGACATGAAGTGGGCCTCCTCTTTCTCAGGAGAGAGTTGAACAATGCGGCAACTTATTTTTCCCCATTTGCAAATGTCTCACAAAGCAACAAGCACACCATGTTTGGCCCTATAGGAGGTTCAGATGCAACCTGGCAGCCATGGAGTTATGAAAAGAGATTAGAGGTGGCAAGAAAAGTTCAAAATTTTAAAAAGCGCCTAAAAGATCCAGACAAGAAGCAGAGGGGTGGAGAAACAAAATTCATAGCACAAAACAAATCCAGGTAGAGTATTTTCTGATGCTGTGCAGCTAATTTTGCTCTTATTTAAAATTTTTAAAGGCAGTTTGATTTTTTTTTATTTTTTTTTGGTCTACTCTAAGGCTGCGTTCCTTTGGGGTGATCCGGATCAAGATCAGTGATCCAAGATCTGTCTGAATCATGGTGCACAAAAGGAACTGGTGAATCCATAACCGAAGTGGATTCGCCGGTTCTGTTGATGTACCATGATCCAGACATCTTGGATCACTGATCCAGATCTGGATCACCCCAAAGGAATGCAGCCTAAATCTTACATTTACTTTAGGGGAGCAGGGATGGCGCAGTGGTGAGAGCGCTCGCCTCCCACCAATGTGTCCCGGGTTCGATTCCGAGGGTTTTCTCCGGGTTCTCCGGTTTTCCTCCCTCCTCAAAAATCAACATTTCTAAATTCCAATTCGATCGGGAATTCGAGGGCCACGGGTTTGCCAGTGGAAGACTGTTATGTGCTACCCTCATTAAACAAAGTCGATTATTACTTTACCTTACCTTTCCAGGCAGGAGTTTGTACCACCCCTTGGAAAATTTGTTAGCTTGATAAAGCCTGATCCATTGCACAGCATCAACAATCGTTGGCAACAGTGGTTTACCCATTGTTTGACTGTTGCCATGCAGCACACCAATCCTAATCAATTGAAGGCTGCAGTAGTTTTATCAGATTTGCCAACTTCCTGCCCTCTAGTCACGTTCTTTAATTGTGTAAAAGAACGCATGAAGTGTGGACGTCTGTACAAAAACTTTTGCCGTTGGTTTTCTGAGAAACGGAAGAAAGGGCTTCAATTCAGTTATCGTTTTACAGGTTTGGAGTCCAAGAGATTTTGTTGGAACTTTGGGCTCCTAATTGAAGTTCTCTTAGGCATCGCCAATATTTCAAGTTCAATCAGAGTAAAACTGCATGCCGTAGCTTTTCCAGCTTTACAACTACGAGACAGTGGGTCACTGTTTTCACGGGTGGAAATTAGTAGAGAACAGTTGGTAGAGCTTGAAAGCAAGTGCCAACTGTCATCGCCAATATTTCAAGTTCAATCAGAGTAAAACTGCATGCCGTAGCTTTTCCAGCTTTACAACTACGAGACAGTGGGTCACTGTTTTCAAGGGTGGAAATTAGTAGAGAACAGTTGGTAGAGCTTGAAAGCAAGTGCCAACTGTCATCGCCAATATTTCAAGTTCAATCAGAGTAAAACTGCATGCCGTAGCTTTTCCAGCTTTACAACTACGAGACAGTGGGTCACTGTTTTCAAGGGTGGAAATTAGTAGAGAACAGTTGGTAGAGCTTGAAAGCAAGTGCTAACTGTCATCGCCAATATTTCAAGTTCAATCAGAGTAAAACTGCATGCCGTAGCTTTTCCAGCTTTACAACTACGAGACAGTGGGTCACTGTTTTCAAGGGTGGAAATTAGTAGAGAACAGTTGGTAGAGCTTGAAAGCAAGTGCCAACTGTATTTTAATACCCATGCCCTTTTGCTTGATGGCATTAACCCCACAACTTGGACAATTGGATATGCCATCCCCTACAGCACCCAACAACTGTTTAAGGAGAGTGGGTTTGGACTTGGAATAAATTCCATGCAGGGGAGAGAAGCCAAACATATTAAACTAGCGGCGTATGTACAAAACACTTGTAACATAAACGAAAACCAGAGGTGGTGGATGGTTTTTAGGCATGAATATGTCTCTATGGTGTGGCTTCGAGAATTAGATCACCACAGCATTACCTACCGCCCAGAAGAAAAGAAAGCTTGGGACTCGTACATCCCTAAGAAGGTAGCAGAGAAAAATGTATTGCACTGCCACTGTGGACTGCTAAAGTCAAATTCTGGTGATGACGAATGTCCACTTTGCATGAGCAGCACAATGAAGCTGGTGAAAGAGGCTGCTAGGAAGGGAAAAATTTCCCCTGCTTTAAAGACCCTGTTTGACACTGTTTAAAAAATGGTTTTGGACTAAGTTCTATGCAGGTCAGAGAAGCCAAACACATTAAGCTTGTACAAGTTTAGTTTGAAAACCAAAGGAAGGGCCAGTGCTTATGATCAAAAACAGGCTGCAACAGCAACATAGATTGTAAAAGGAAAAATTGCTTACAGCTTAAATTCAAAACTGTTGCTCCTAATAGATAGCATTTTTTATTTGTTTGGTTTGAAAAACAAGGAAAGGGCTGGTGCATTATACCAGCTTGCTGTGATATTGTAAGGGCTGCCCCATGTAGAATAAACAGTGGGCATAAACTTAAATAATCAGCCTGGTCTTAGCATCTGTCATTGAAACCAAGCAGTAAATTCAACAAACGTCTGATCAAAACTGACCGGAACAGCAACGTACAGTAGATTGTAAAAGGAAAGATTGGCAACAAGACTCTTTCTCGACATACATTTTTTTTAATTTTTTCTTCACAAGAATTTAACAATATGGGCCTATTGGACACTAGGGCAAAAAAGTTACAAGTTGTTCAATGCTTAGTTTTTTGTTCAAATGTTTTAACCAGAGAACATTAATTTTTTATCATGAATCCTGGTTATGGATCTTCTGTTGTCTAAGTGCAAAGTTGTCAACCATAAATAAGACTTTTCTTAACAAGGGAACATATGGATATTAGAACATAAAATCTGTTCATTTTTATAACTGACAAATTATATTGTTGTGACTGTAAATCTTAGTAAAACATCCCAGTAAAGTGTAATAAATGTAAACAACAACATCGTGGCATCATGACTGTAATTAGGACTTTTTGCCACTGCCTGACAAACAGATAATCAACATCAATATCAAGTGCTTGCCGAAAATTCCAAGATTATCGTACCTTGTAAACTAAACATGACCTACTCAGAAAATCTAACAGTGAAAGTGCAAACTCTACAAGGAAACCCACTGGGAAGGAGAAAGAGATGGAAATGAGTCAAAGAACAGCTGGCTCTGCCATGAAGTAAGTCAGAAGACCATCCAGAGCTATAATTATGTACCTATCAATGTCAAGCCGGTGGGGGGGGGGGGGGGGGGGGAGGGGGGAATTTCAGTTATATTTGACCTCACATTTTTGCCCGGGGGTAGGGAGTTTGACAGCAATTTTTTGGAAAATGTCAAATCCCCACCCTATGCCCCATGTACCCCCCCCACCCCCTGCTGGCTTGCCATTGATAGGTGCATTATGTTATGTTATTTTTAATACAGTTTTAATACATGTGGAAGATCCCTACAAGTTCTAGCATTCCAAAATTCCATGCCATTGTCATTTATGTAAACAAAACAGTACTTTTTTAGCTTTACCTCTTACGAGCCAAAAATTAATGCTGTGGCACTCCATGCTCATTCCAAAAGCCATAATAGAAATTAACTGAGAGCACTTCTGAATTTTTGTTGTATCTGAATTTTAGTGGTTTGCTGTTTTCAACAATAACCTCATATCTCCCATTATTCTTGGCAGGTTTCTTTTTCAGCAGATCATCGTTGGCTATAAGTTCACCCTCAATGTTCATTTGGTCAAATTTAAAAACAGCTTTATTTATTCGTGTTACTTCCACAATAACCACAGCTGTAGTCTCCGTGTACTGATGACATTCCAAGGGTTTGTTAGATTGGGTGTTGGTCGAAGTCTACTGACAATCTTCGTATGGATCTTCTTTAGAGCATTAATAACCATTCTTTGGGTCCCAACAAGTTGTTGAATTTCCTT
Organism: Porites lutea; assembly: GCF_958299795.1. NCBI lineage: Eukaryota > Metazoa > Cnidaria > Anthozoa > Scleractinia > Poritidae > Porites > Porites lutea. The sequence continues at coordinate 22,583,698 of NC_133207.1, forward strand.
GTTCCTCGATTGACCGACATATTTTTTCTCCAACATTCCTACTGCCGTCTCTACTTCATGATAAAATCTGGATATGGAGTGCATCGTAGCCGTACTTTCCGTTTGAGATAGATAATCGTGCATATTTCTGCGAAGAAAAATGCTAATTTCCCGAGAAGGTGGGTTTCTTTCGAATAGTTGCGCCATGTTGGTTTTTACCCATGACACACCGCGCGCCTCTGATGACCGATTTGAGGGGTGGTTTGGCTCCGGCGTGAATTTGCACAGCTTCAGTGGTACTTCTTCTGCTTTTTGGTTTGATAACTTCATCACATGAATCAGCATTCCTCTTTTTTGTTTGGCCCAGGCGCTCCAAGGCCTCCAACCTACTTTCTTCGGCTGACGCCTTGTCGTTTTCATTCTTCTTGGTAAGAGTGTTCGTGTTTTCTTTCCTTTCTAAGTCAGCCGCCTGTTCTTTTTCTATGATTTCAGACAATGCCATCTCCAATTCTGTTTCCTCGTCTCATTTCATGCCAGAACCCTGCTCTTCGTTTCTCACCTTTTCTTTGTACTTCCTCAGCAAAAGAGTGAGCCTGTCCCTAACAGACCGTGTTCTTACAGTGAATTTGGGTACACTTAGTCCATTTAAGTTTTGCGCTATTTCTCCCCAGATTTCTCCTCTCTCTCTACTTTGCTTTGGGTGCTTGAATGGTTCCATGACAAGAACTTCTCTGCATAGCATGAGATCGTGCTCTTCTGACCACTTCATGGAATAATTTCTGAATATAAAGCGCCAATAAGAAAACAAGTCAAGCAATACTCACGTTCACCACAGGACGGCAGATGGCGGCAAATGGCGTCCTCAACGAGGTGTGGACGACGAGCTCGTGCTCGTTTGGGCATGCGTGGTAGCATCATGGTTCGTTTTCCAACTTCCGGTAGTTGAAGTTCACGTGCTCGTCGTCACTGCTAAAGGTCCCTAATGTACACATTGCGGTAACCAGCGCGGCCACCAGCCACGTACTCCCAGATGACCTGCTTTTCATAAGACATGTTCTCAGTGCAGAATCCTACACCATTTTGGATGCGTATGTATGAAAAGAACCTCAAATCCAGGTCGCCCAATTAGCAAACAGCCAGAGATACCCAAGGCCTGGTATGTTTGTAATTCTTCAGATGAGAATGAATGTCATGAGGCATTTCATCTCAACCCTAAGCAAAAGCAGACATCACAGTTAAAATTGAAGGTACCCCAGTTCAAGTGTGTATTGATTCTGGTGCAACAGCGAACACCATTGACTATGCAACATATGAGGCGATCAGTGCCGCAAAAACAGTGCCTTAAAACCAACCAACGTGAAACTTCGCCCTCTTGGAGAAGACAACCCTGCCCCGATTCTCCTTGCCAGATTGTTTTTCGGAATGATCAATACTCCGTCAGGGCAGAAGGACCTGACCAGGTTCCTGGTACTCAAAGCACGCAATGCTGGCTGCCTCCTGAGTTGTGAAACCTTAACCTGTCTAGGAATGTTGCATGTTGTGGCCTTTACAACTACTGAACATTCACCTGTACACCGTGAGTACCAGTACCTTTTTACAGAAGTTCCCAGCAGTGTTCATTGACAAAATCGAGAAACTAAAAGATTACCAACTTGAGCCCAACATTCACTCAACTGTACAACCGGTCGTACAAAAGTCCCATCCTACACCCTTACATTACCATGCCAAAGTGGAAGCCAAGCTGAAACAGCTTGAAGGTTAAGAATCATCAAACAGGTTATGAGCCCGACACCATGGGTGTCACCACTTGTCATTGTTGACAAGCCAAATGGTGACATGCGACTGTGTGTAACCATGAGCAAGCTCAACGAAGCTCTTCGCCGTACACACCACCCATACCCATCACTTTTGTGACGCCTCTCAGGTGGCTTCTGGTGTTGTATCGTACCTTTGTTTGGTCAATATGCAAGGTCAGATTCACTGTTCATTACTTGTTGGCAAGTCCCGCCTGGCTCCTTTGAAGAAAACAACTACTCCTAGATTAGAGTTGATGGCTGCTACTGTGTCAGTTCGGCTAAACAAGATCTTGATGAAGGAGTAAGTGATACCCAACGATGAAGTTACAGCAGACGTGTTCGTCTGCACTGGCCGTTGGATAAAGGGGCCAGTTTTTCTAACAAAATCCGAATCTGAGTGGGAGGACTGTGCCCTGGAAAGCACAGAGCTGACTGTAAGAGACTTTTTGCGTTGTGTTACACATTACGTCATGGTGTCATGTGGCTTTATCATGTGACTTTGTTGGAAAACCAGAGACTTAGAGTTTCTGAACTTTTGAACTTGGACTTAAGAAGCGTCGAGTTAGGTTAGTCTGGATTTAATTGTTACTGTTTACGGAACAGAAACAACATTTTGGTCCTTCGGAAACCAGATATTCGCATTGGTGTAATAGCTGGACTAATCGGAACCAGTGTTGTGGAATTTTCAAAGGACTCCAACGAACTTGGAAAAATTTGGCGGGAAGTCCATCGAGAACTGAAGCTGGAGGAATTATGGATGGAAAAATAGAAGAGTTAAAGAAGGAAAAAGAACCCTCAAGACAAGTATTACGAAACTTCTGAACAAATTAGCGGCGGAATAATCGACGGAAACACCAAACAAGGAAAATGTCACGGAAAGACTACAGGACATCAACAAGGGACGGGATGAATTGTTGAAGCTGTTGGACTCGCTTCAAACCTAGTACAGAGAAAATAAGCATGCATTGCTGGTAGCTTCAACAGGTGATGAAGCGGATAAAATGATAGATCGTGTGGATAACGAGATAAAGAAAGCTCAGCTTTTCTCATCGCAAAGTAACAGCAACGAAAGCAAAGGAAATAACACAAGCCAGATCGGCACATTTGAGAGCACACAAGGCAAAGATGGTCACGTGGTCGATGCAAACAAACAGCTCAAGCGGATTCGAATCCCAAAGTTTTCGGGCGACAAGAAAGAATATCAGTCGAGGTGGGCAGTGTTTTCCAGTTGTGTGGATGAAACAAATGTCACCTCAGTTTACAATGTTGCAGCTCGAAAGTTGTTTAGTAGGAGAGGCGGCTGAAATGGTGAAAGGGCTTGGTTACTCGGATCATGCGTATGAAGCGGCTAAGGCAAGGTTGAATTGAAAGTATGGGGGAAACAGGCAACAAGTTCAAGCCGATATCGATGAGCTACGTAAGATGAGGCCAATAAAAGCTGATAATCCAAGAGAGCTGGAAAGATTCGCCGACATAGTGGAGAGGACTGTGGTTTCTTTAAAGGAAAATAAGAAGTTTGCTGACCTGGAAGGAGGAACATTGTGTGCAATTCTGCTGGAAAAACTTCCTCAAGCTCTACTTAGCCAGTACTACCGATGGATTAAAGAAGAGGGAAGCATGGAGTCTCTTGAAGAGCTGCGTCACTAGGTTGCTGCGGAAGCTGAGTACCGTGCTTAATTTCTGATGCTTGTACCTGGTTTGTCCAGCGTTGGAAATACACGAGGAAAGAGGTCGAGCAAGTCTTATTTGGGGACCACAGAAGAGACGTGATCGTCCCTGTAAATTGTGCGACCAAAAACACCCAATTTGGAAATGTGATGTGCTCAAGGGAATAGAACATAGAAAGAAATGGGAGATGGCAACGAAACTTGGACTGTGTTACCGTTGTTTGGGGAAAGGGCACCTTGGTGACTCACGTACTTCGAGCAGAGAGCGTGGAATTGATGGATGCAAGGACAGACACTATTGGTTACTTCATGAGGAGAAAGTAACCCCTGGGTCCATGGAGGGGAAGACTGACACACTCGTCACAGAGGAAAAGTCCAGTACATATGAAACAGTACAAGAACATGAACAGAGGAGTATTGCCTTGCGTACTGTTCCGGTCTTGGGGTTGGATGGTAGGAAGGAAAAAGTAACTATCAATGCTGCTAATGGTCAGAAAGTCAATTTAATGTCAGCAACCAGATTGGTTTGGAGAGTCTGGATGGTCAGACAGGTTTGGAACCGATGGATGAAAGAATACTTAACGCAGATTGGATCAAGACATAAATGGTACTTCCGTGATGTCAATTTGCAGGTTGAAAATGTTCTTGTTATTGATCCCCGTACAGTGAGATGACAGTGGAATGTTGGGCGCATTGAGCCTACGTACCCTGGTTCTAATGGCCTTGTGCGAGTGGTGGGATGTATGGGTTAATGGCAAGACCCTTAAGCGACCAATATCTAGGAGATTCGGGTCACCGAAGCGTAGTCAGCTTAATGTGTAACAAGAAGAGTTCAAAGAACTGATATTTAAACTAACGATGTATTTCAGTTAAAATGTATTCGAATTCCAGATCCCCTGTAATTCGGGAGGGGAAGAAATGTAAGAGACATTTTGCGTTGCGTTACACCTTACGTCATGGTTTCATGTGGCTTTATCATGTAGCTTTGTTGAGGAACTAGAGAGTATTTAGAGTTTTTGACTTGGAACTTGGGCTCGAGAAGCAGTGAGTTAGATTAAGGAATTTAGTTTGGATTTAATTGTTACTGTTTAAGGAACAGAAACAACACTGACTGAGAATAACCCTGAAATCAAGCAAGAGCCCAAATCATTCGCTGTGTCGGTCAGCAACGTTTATGCTACCGTCGTTCTTATAGTGAAACGGTTTAGTTCCTGGATCAAGTTGTTAAAATTTATTGCGCTGTGGCTTCGCTGTCAGAGTAGATTTTGCAGAAGAAAGAGAGAGCCTGGCCTGAATGTTCATGAAATGTTGGCGCTCTCAGCGTGGAGCCAATGTCTGGGCGTGTGGATGCTCTGAAACTCAAGTGACGAGCACAAAGTCTGCCCTTTAGACAGCCATTGCAAATCTATGAAATGAATGGCCCAACGGCAGAATACCAAAGACCCTGATGAAGGCACCAATTAACGACATCAGACTGGATAGAGAAAAAACAGAGTTCCTCATTTCCCTTTCACAACACTGCATCAGGACATACCAGGCCAAGAAGAGTAGAAGAAGTAAAAAACTCATTCATAGAATACCCTTGAGATGAATAAAAAAGTAAGTTATCCGATACTAATCTAACTAGGAGTAATGTATAGTGCATATTATTCCACTTTCTTTTACTTTCTACACGAATTTATTTAGATACCATTATCTTGTTAATAAATTATTGAATAATGCTAAATAACGTTAAAAAATGCAACTGTAAACATTAGCACATTACTTCTATTTTGCAGGTGTGCGGCTTCAAGGTGCCAAGCCCTTTGCTAAAACTTCCAAGCTCTGACATTGTCAATGGTATTGCCATAGATGCGATGCACTGTGTGTTCCTAGGAGTGGTGAAGCAGCTAGTTGGCTTGTGGTTCAATTCAAAACATAGTGGTCCAAAAGAAAGCCCACCGTATCAGAGTCTACATCCTATGTCCCATTTTGTCCCATTTTAACAGCAGGGGGAGAGGCAAGAAACTTAACATCAGCATCACCTCAACTGAGACAATCTTCAATTTCAATTTTAAACTCTCTGATGCAGATACCTGCAGACACTTAACTGGTCCCAAGGGCGACCTCCTAGCAAGTAGAATAAAAATACGTCTATCTGTAATATTTCCACAGTTTGAGGTTTAAGGGTAACCTCTGATTCTGCTTTATTTAACATGAATACATGATTCTTGAACCTTGATAAAAAAGGAAAGCAAATTGGTTTCAATTATTGTTAGGTACCACAATTTGCTGGTAAAATTACAGAGTTTGGTGGGTGAAGGGTAATAGAAGTAGGCCTGAAGATCAGCCAGAAGAAGACTGAAGTCATAAAGCTGAATCTACAACATCCCACACCAGTCAAAGTGACAGAGGCGACCTTCCAACAAAAGAAGGAGTTCACATACCTTGACAGCATTTTCAGACATGATGGCAGAGAGGGCAACGACATCAAGAATCACCTCAGCAAGGCCAGAAACGCCTTCAGAATGATGAACAATGTTTGGAGGTCATCCCAGTACAGCCCCAAGACCAAATTAAGACTGTGCCAGACCTGTGCTTTCCACCCCACTGTACGGCTCGGAAAGCTGGAGTGTGACCTGAACAAGTTGTCCACCTTCCATTCAAAGTTGTTTTCTGGAAATACGCAATTGTATGACTAAATAAAATTTGAGCTTGTAACAATAGGCATTGTTTGCGAGTAGCCTCATTATCGTGTGTGAACTTAAGGGACGTGCATTTGAATAATTGCGCGGTTGGTGTAACACTTCTTCATGGTGTCAGGAGTGAGATAGCTCTACCGAAACTGTACAATACACACTTACGATGCCGACCGACGGACAACAGGCAAGTGCAAGTGGTGGAGCTGACAGGATTACACAGCTTAAACCACCTGCTCAGCTAGACTTCGCAGTAACGGGATACTGTTCCTTTAAAAACCACATGCAGAAGGATAATAGCCATCAAGAGCTGATTAAAGTCATCGAAGCTGGTTGGCCTCAAACAAAAGGGGAGTTACCTCATCTGGTGTTGCCTTTCTTTGATGTTCGTGATGAGTTGAGCATCTGCAATGGCATAGTTATTACGGGGAAAAAGTGGTGGTCCTTAAGTCGCTGCGTCAAGACATGTTGTATCGTCTCCATTATGCTCATAGTGGGGTTGTGAGTACCCTTTTACTAGCTAGAGAAAGCATATACTGGCAGGAATGAGTGGCGAGATCAAGCAGTTCATCGAAATGTGTGACATCTGCAGAGCATTTCACCGGAAGCAGCCTAAGGAGACACTCATGAAGTGCCTGACCAGCCATGGGCGAAAATTGGAGTGGACTTGTTCACTTACAGGGGTCAGAACTATCTCATTTGTGTTAATTACTCTTCTTCGTTCTGGGAAATCGATCCCCTTGACAACACTACTTTGGGGTCGGTTAAAGAAGTTAAAGTCGCAGTTGGAAGGTATGGAATCCAGGAGATATGTGTATCAGACAATGGTTCTCAGTTCACCTCAACTGAATTTAGGGAATTCAGCCACCAGTGGAACTTTGTGCCATGTAACGAGTTCTCCAATTTATCCGCAAAGCAATGGAAAGGTAGAAGCCGCTGTTAAGTCAGCTAAAATGTCATAAGGAAGTCAAGATCGCTCTCCTAGAGATCAGTCCAGTTCAGCAGTTAAAATTGATCTAAAACAGTTTGCACTCCCAGGCAGATCAACAGCGTTATTCCAAGGGGCGGTATCCCTCAGGGGACAAGACTAGCCCCCCCCCCCCTGTTGTTTGCAATCCTCGTCAACAATCTAGTGAAGGACTGGAAAACTAGAGTTAAGTATGTGGATTATCTCTCAGTATTAGAGATTATTCCTATATGTTCAACCAGCATGCTGCCCTTTGTAGCTAGGGATATTTGTTCTTATGCTAGTAGTCATGGTATGAAGCTAAATCCATCCAAATGTAAAGAGTTACGCATAGATTTCTTACAGTATAAGCCCTCCGACCTACCTCCCTTACAGTTGTCGGGCAGTATTATAGAGCAGGTGCCATCTTATAAGTTGCTTGGTGTCCATCTGTCGCACAATTTATCCTGGTCTATTCACTGCGACTATATTGTGAAGAGAGCACGCAAGCGTCTCTCTCTATGTTTTGCGTGTCTTAATGAAATCAGGCCTCCCACCAGCTGATCTCATTCAGGTTTATTGTAGCCTTGTGCGACCCATTTTAGAATGTGGGCCTGGTGTGGGCCCGGTGTGGGCCGCGTTACCCAACTGTCTGGTTCAGTTGGTGGAAAGCGTGCTAAAGTCTGCATTAGGAATAATTTTTCCAGATTGCTCTTATGAGTCGGCACTCGTGCGCTGTGGCTTGCCTACACTGTTGTCGCGCCGAGATGAGGCGTGCAGGCATTTTATACCTAACATCAAGGAGTCCGGGTTCCTTTCACACCTGCTGCCGCAGCCCACGAATGTCGCTCATGGGTACGGGTTGAGGTCGGGTTTTTCCCATTATGAATTTCGCTTTGTCAGAACGGACCGCCTTAGTAATTTTGTTACCCACAGTTACAATAGGATTTAATTGTTTTTGCCTTCTGTGCCATGTGTAATTATGTGTTCTGCGTATTCTTGACCTCCCTTGTAATTTAGTGTTATACACTACCAAAGGGTTTAATAAACTGATTATTATTATTATTGATGAGCAGATGGACAAGAGCACAACTACCCATCATTCAACAGCTTCTCATGCCAGTTGTCCAGCCTGGGACCTATCAGCAGCTTCTCGCTAACAAGGAACCACAGGATCTTCCTTACAACAGGGGGGCCAAACCTAATAAGATGAAGAAAAGTTTAAGAGACATGTTCAGATATTTGAAGTGGAGGCAGTTTAACCTGGAGGCAAGGTCTAAACTGAGTATGATGGTGAAGAAGGGATGGAAGGGGATGGACTTACCAGAGAACTTTGCCACATGTATGTCTCGCATGTGAGATGGTGAAGGTGGGATCATTCATTTTGAGGGGCAGATAAACCATCTGATTCCTGTCCATAATGGACAGTATTTAGCTTCCGAGTAGTATAAGTGTGCAGGTCAGCTGATTGCATGCTGGGTTTGGTGTAACTGGATTGTCACAGTCCATTACAGAATATTTGGAGTCTTCTCAAGTGAATGAGTGCCTTCCATATCTCTCAAAGAACAACATCCCTGACCTGCATCTATGTGAGGCACTAAAACAGGTAGATCTACTCCTTTTTTGCCTTGGCTATGAAGATTTGACAGACAACAGCTGCAACCGCACTTGGGGACTTAACCGAGTTATTTCCTATTAACTAATTAAAGCTAACTCGTGTAAAAGAAAACTGCAAGTGTGGCCAGGTTTTCTACGGTCTTAACCAAGTTCTAGACATGTTATGCAACAGAGGTTAACGTTATCAATCAGTTGATCATCTCTGCCTAAGCATGAAAATGGTCTATGGCTTTACCATGCACGCAAGCCCAACAGTTTCGAAAATTACATATTTAGCTCAAAGTTCAAGCCTTTATTTTTAACACCATTGAGTTAAGCCGTCCAGGCTTTGCGGACAAAATAACGACCCTTCACAAATCAATGTCATGTGCAATCAGTCAACAAATAAAGATGTTTGATACAACTGAAAGATGCCATTATAAAACCAAAAGATATTCGATAAAAGATGAGGAAGCGGAAGTGCTTTTGTTTCCATGTCATCTTATTCCCAGGCTCCTGGCAGGGATCAAAAGTAGGCCCGATTTCCCACGCAAACTCTTGCTCCAAAGAGGAGCAAGATGGGGGAGCAGAACATTCAGCAGGTCATAATAACTGTTTGAAGTGCAGTAATGAATTTACAAGGCCAGTCGACACCGTCACCATCGTGTTATACTGAGATAAAAAGCTCACAGCAACAATTTAGTAGCATCCGAGACGAGATTAGCACTTGTTTTCGGATCTTGCGAAGTAGATGTGAAAGAAATACTGCTCAAGAGTCTCAACCTAATGGCAGAGCTACATTCCTCCAATAAGACCTGTGGGAGGCCTGTCAGGTATAAGAAACCGCCGGAGCATGTGGAGAGGAAGCTCTTGCTCATTCTCTTCATGTACGGCTACCATGGCGGACAGGCCAGAGTATTATTCCAAAGACATCTGCCTACTTCCCAATCCAAGCTATGATCAGGTGCCAAGGGGTTCGGCAAAAGTCTCCCCCGTGGAAGAAGGTCTGTTTGTGGATGCTTTAAGCCCAGAACAGTGGAGCGTGGAAAAGTGTAGCAAGAAATTGCAAATAGGCTAAATGAAAATAGACTCATTCACTTTTGAGTGACAAAGCGCTCAACGAGGGACGTTTCAGTCTTCTTCTGGAAAAGTTCAAAGCAAAACGTAAAAACAAAGCGAAACAAAGTGGTGTTGACGTTCAGGATTCCGAACTGGATGTTGCTATGGAAGAAATCTGAAAAAAGTGGCGAGAAGCTGAGTCACAAGACGAAACGTGTGTGAGCAAGAAGCAAAGCGAGGCGGACAAAGCAAGTAGGGAACAAGTAAGAAGAAAGGTGTGTGAAAAACTGGGAGAAACCTCGAAGAGAAAAATGGAAGAAGCTGCTGAAGTCAAACCCAGAAAGTCAAGGAGGTATATGGTAGCCATACCAATAAATTTCTTCGTGAAAAAGCAATGCAGGACCTTGCAAATGATTGGAACTTTAAAGTGTGAACTCCTTTGTGTCCGTTATAAACAACTCTTTGGTTCTCTCCTGACCTAGCAATCGGTCTGACAGTTCCATTGATGAAGCCAAAACAATTGTTTAGGGCTGCACCTTTTGCATACACGGCATCTGCATATGTTTGAAGGAGGGCAGGGGAAAGCAGTGCATGATTCCATTCAGTTATTTTGTGACTATGGGTGTTGTAAATAAAGTCGACAACTTCATTTGTGACCATGCTCAACACAGGGATAGGCCTACTAAATCTTGGAATCATGTCCGAGTATCTACAGGGATAGGCGAGCCTACGAAGCAGCATACACAGTCCTTCCATACCATTGCTTACAGACTTTTGATAACAAGTGAAAGAGTTTGGAATCTGTAGGGCATCTCTCCGCTTTGGCAAATTACCTTTTCTCACTCTAAATTCAGAAATACACTCAGAATCCGCCATTTCATTAAGGTCGAATCTTCCGT
>NC_133207.1:22599317-22604317 GCF_958299795.1 Porites lutea
AGACACCACTAAATGTCCAGGAAATTTACTCACAAGTATGAAAAGTAATAGATCTAATCAAACAAAGGAGTATGAAGTTCGAACAGTGCCACAGACTGTTAAAAGAAGCTTATACAGACTGGAGAAATTTTCAGCTTCTTTTCTCTACATTTATTGTCTGTATTCTTGACTATCTTGGTTTAATTATTATCAGCTCTTAAAAGTATTGTGACATACACTGTACAGTACTGCAATGCACCTGCATAAAACCGACAATTTTAATTCATGGGTACTGCATGAATAGATCTTGTCGATGAGTCAATATAGATAATGTGATCACAATATTGTTCAACCCTTTTACTCCAAAAAACATTGGCCAATGTGAAAAAAATGAGAAAAATCCTAAATTTGATTCTGTAAAATACAGAAAGAAAAACAGTACAATGACAAAAGTACTGCTGTAAGAGGTTTCATTTAAATGGTAAACACCATGGGAGTTCATCCACAAACTCAAAAGCTAGAACAACATTTTATATTTCCATAATAATTGATTCTGGGAATAAAGGGGGATAGGAGTTGGGGTGGGAGATGGCTTCCCTAGGTCCACCACTGCCTGGGACCTACAGCTGTGTTAATTGAATCCCATACAATGTATACTTAATGATAAGAGGATATGAAAATATTGAGTGACCTGATCACTGTGTAATAAACACATCTTTATGTTGGCAGATGATAGAACTGTCTCCAGGGAAATCTGTGTACACTTATGAAAGCCATTTAACAAAGGCCAATGCAAAGAAAACAGCAACAACAACAGCCTGTTTCTTACTGGGCTGTTTTTACACTGAGGATGAGCTGGTGGGGCGAAGCCTTGGTGGCAAAAATGGCAAACAGGCTGAGCACTATTTCAGACAGTGGTGTCAAGATATCCCTAGGGAACAAGATAACCTGTATTGAAGTTAAGCTAAGAAAAAGGAACGTGCACGTTGTGAGTTAAAGAAATTTTGGAAAAAGCTTATACTTTCAAAGAATGCTGTTACACCTTTGTAACTGATCTAATCATTCTTGTCAATTAACCATTTACTAAAATTTATTTCAAGTTAAGTATACTTGAAGAATATTTTGTGACGGTTTTATGCAATAATTATTTAAGTACAAGTGAGTTAAAGAAAGTTCAGAAAGAAACATGTTAATACACACCTTCCTTGAGAAGGATGACATTTATCAATCCCCTGCAATAAATTTTCTTATGATTGGTCTTAAAGTCATGTCCTTGGGATGCATTTCCCTTATTGAAATTTTTTTAAAATTTTCTTTCAATCTGTGTTCAAAGCCTACATTTTTAGTGGCAAATGACCAAAGCTCCCAGAATGCATGCGGTAAATATCTGTCTCCAACAAACTGGATCTGACAATTTTTCAGGGAGACAATGTTGCTGCCTTTGGCAGGAAGTTGTGCTTTTGCCACAATCACTTCGGCAACTGCTAGCATCATAAAGTGTTAATTACTTCTTTGCTACTGTGAACGGTGGTGAGGGACAGGAGAGCAGACGAAAAACTTCTAACAAACTGATTGAGTGGACAGTGAGACTAGAAAGAATCAAACATCCACCGATTTCTGTAAAGTAACATCTGCCAAATCCATTGGTGTACACGTTGCTTTTTTCCTTTTGGACACGGATCTTCGCATTGCATTCATGAATCGTTGCAGAATGAAAAGGTAACGTCGTAGAGGCATGTTTTTGATGGCGCGCACACCTCACCTCGCGCTCAATCTGGATCCCAGAACTTTTCTGCACATGTCTGGAGGGTTGTCCAATACGTAACACTCAAACTGAGTCCACATTTCACTTAAATGCTATTCCATTGATCTTATGTTTTAATCTTACTTATACCCCCAGATTATTGCAGCATTTCTTTTTTTCCCTTGCCGTTCTCCTGCCTTTAAAAGGATGAATCCCTTTTATCATGATATAACGAAATTGTGTTATGCATCATGTTTCACTTAAGTGTTTCCATTCAACCATACTTATTTGAGTGGAATGGTTATGAAACCCGTTAGACTCTTTTGTTATATTTTTTTTGTTAGCTTTTTTGGACCTAACTGTGCCCAATGTTCAATAGCATTCCTAAAATTTACAGACCAATAAAATCATCTCATTAATTTATTCAGTCACCATTTGTGAACAAAGAACAATTTAAAGGCTTGTTCACCTGTATTCTAGTTTCATTTAAACAATTAGACTGAGCACTGATTGATAGCTTATAGTTGTAATGCATCTTTTCGTTAGTGGAGAATAGCAAATGAGCCTTTCTATTTCCATCTTTATTGTTTACAGACCAGCAATTCTCTTCCACTAAGGCTGGGAATAGAGCCAGCCTTCTTTAAAGGACCAATTGACGCAACGCATGCCTTTATCCCTTGTGGTCATGTCCGTTCAGAGGAAATTGTGCGGTAAGGAAAACATAATAGCCTGACCTCAACAGAGAAGGCATAAAAACAAATAAAAATAATGTGGCTAGATGAAATTTAGGCTAAGTTTAACTTGAGATAATACTGGCCAGTACTCTTTCTTTACGCCTGATAATCGGGGACGCTCTAATAGCTTCGCAGGTGCCGATGGGTTTTTACAGGATCTTCCACCACTTACTGCCTACTCAATCTCAACCACAACTGACTCTCTGAGCTTGATAATCCTGGTTGTTATTTGAGAGCCCGCTTCCTTGACTTTAGCAAGGTGTTTGACAGGATCGACCATACCATCGTTATTAGGAAGCTAAGAACAATTTAAAGGCTTGTTCACCTGCATTCTAGTTTCATTTAAACAATTAGACTGAGCAATGATTGATAGCTTATAGTTGAAATGCATCTTTTCGTTAGTGTAGAATAGCAAATGAACCTTTCTATTTCCATCTTTATTGTTTACAGACCAGCAATTCTCTTCCACTGAGGCTGGGAATAGAGCCAGCCTTCTTTAAAGGACCAATTGAAGCAACGCATGCCTTTATCCCTTGTGGTCATGTCTGTTCAGAGGAAATTGTGCGGTAAGGAAAACATAATAGCCTGACCTCAACAGAGAAGGCATAAAAACAAATAAAAATAATGTGGCTAGATGAAATTTAGGCTAAGTTAAACTTGAGACAATACTGGCCAGTACTCTTTTTTACGCCCGATAATCGGGGGCGCTCTAATAGCTTCGCAGGTGCCGATGGGTTTTTACAGGATCTTCCACCACTTACTGCCTACTCAATCTCAGCCACAACTGACTCTCTGAGCTTGATAATCCTGGTTGTTATTTGAGAGCCCGCTTCCTTGACTTTAGCAAGGTGTTTGACAGGATCGACCATACCATCGTTATTAGGAAGCTAAGAACAATTTAAAGGCTTGTTCACCTGCATTCTAGTTTCATTTAAACAATTAGACTGAGCAATGATTGATAGCTTATAGTTGTAATGCATCTTTTCGTTAGTGTAGAATAGCAAATGAACCTTTCTATTTCCATCTTTATTGTTTACAGACCAGCAATTCTCTTCCACTGAGGCTGGGAATAGAGCCAGCCTTCTTTAAAGGACCAATTGAAGCAACGCATGCCTTTATCCCTTGTGGTCATGTCTGTTCAGAGGAAATTGTGCGGTAAGGAAAACATAATAGCCTGACCTCAACAGAGAAGGCATAAAAACAAATAAAAATAATGTGGCTAGATGAAATTTAGGCTAAGTTAAACTTGAGACAATACTGGCCAGTACTCTTTTTTACGCCCGATAATCGGGGGCGCTCTAATAGCTTCGCAGGTGCCGATGGGTTTTTACAGGATCTTCCACCACTTACTGCCTACTCAATCTCAGCCACAACTGACTCTCTGAGCTTGATAATCCTGGTTGTTATTTGAGAGCCCGCTTCCTTGACTTTAGCAAGGTGTTTGACAGGATCGACCATACCATCGTTATTAGGAAGCTAATTGACTTAGGGGTGCATCGCTCTAACATACCATGGATCTGCCGTTTCCCAACAGATCGGTGGCCATGTGTCAAACTAGGGCAGACCGACTCCAGTTGGCTCCCAGTACGTGCCGGTGTCCCTCAAGGGACCAAACTGGGTCCTATACTCTTTGTAATAATGATTAACGATTTGAAATTGGCCTCCCCGCGTTGCTCATACTGGAAGTATGTAGATGACATAACTATATCAGAATTTCCAGCGGCACACAGGGTGTCAATTTTGCAATCTTAACTTGACAACATCAGCACTTGGGTTGCTACAAACAATATGGTTCTTAACCCCAAAAAGTGCAAGGAGATGACTGCGTTTTCATAGAGTCGTGGACCATCTCCCATCAGCTTTGGCCATAGACACTAAAGCCTTTGAGTCAGTCGATGCCCATAAGGTATTGGGCGTTACAATCCAAAGTAAAAATCTCAAATGGGATTTGCACATTAATGAGATTGTGGCTAAGGTGTCAAAGAGGCTGCATATTCTACGAGTCCTCAAACGCGGCGGAGTACCACCTGTCGACCCACTACGTTTATTTTGCATTCATTAGGTCCGTCCTTGAATACTGTTGTCCTGTTTTGTGCATCACGCCCTCCCAGTCAAACTATCAGATAGCATCAAGCGAGTGCAGAAACAGGCGCTGCGCATCATCTTTCCCGCGCTGCACTACCAAGAGGCCTTAGCTACTACTGGGTGTGTACCACTTCACACAAGAAGAATGGAATTGTGTAGCAAATTATTCACAAAGATAAAAGAGCCCGAGTCCTGTCTTTGCCATCTTGTTCCACCAACTCCGTCGCAGGTGCACGGCCACTCCCTTTGCAACAAAGACAGACCAACCTTTATAAGTTGCAAAACTGAACACTTTAAACGAAGCTTTTTTCCGGCGATGTGCCTTTATGCTCATGGCATGTAATTTAGGAAGTTATGGGAATTTAATGTATAACTTGATATATATTTCTAGTTTCTAGTTTTTTATCCAATTTATTGTATTATATCTTCTCATAATTGTAAGGCCCAGTCCATTTTGA
>NC_133207.1:22611817-22636817 GCF_958299795.1 Porites lutea
AGTTAATACATGCTTACGGAACATCGGCTAGTGATAACGACACTGACACAGATTGTTCGGCCACTGAGACACAGCCACAGTTGCTACTAAACCAAGTGCGGTCAGTTTATTTGTTGACATATAGCCAAGCCAATAAGATCGAAGTGTAATTCTTTTAATGTTCACTGAAAATTTGGCGCTTGTCAAAAGTGAGAACCGGCTGGTCGAATAGCCGGATTTTGGAAATTTTCTGAACGGTTTTGCTAAAAGCCCGTGCGTGCTTCGATGGTTCTGAATATTGAATGAGTGCAATTTTTCTTGAAAAATTGTGAAATACTGCATTTTGTCTGAGATCTGTACGATAAAAACAGCACCTCATATTACTGTTTCACCTCAGATGTGATGTATAAAAAGTATGAAATGTTGGTTTACACGCACCCAGATTTGTTGGCAAGATTTTGTTAAGTAAACTTGTCGAACGCAAAAAATTGGGCCTGATTTGTTTTCCAAGAATTCGTTTTCCAGGTCTAATCTACTGTGATCAAGAGCCATTATGACTCTTAAATGTGATCGAAGATGATTGCTATTTTTTGGGTGTACAAATAAGGCTATCAACTCGATGTAAGATTTTTTTTTTCACTCTAAAATCACTTGGCCTTAGCTTTCCCTAAAAAGTGACATATGTGCCCTTAAAAGTTCACTGTTTTGTGGATTACAAGTTTATTGTTTGATTTAAATTATAAATTTATTAATGGGAGCTTCGCTTTTAGCCCTGGCTAAATCTATATATTATTAAAGGGGCTGTGTCACGGCAGTCCGGTTCATTTTGTTTAATTTTGCTAATGACTCGCCCTCAATCGCTGTGGAACTTAAAGTAAGCAGAGAAATTAGAGGTAAATGACAAAATCAGAGATCCAAGACAAACAAATATGTCTCCTGAGCATTATTTTTGAATTTGCAAGCAGCAGGGATCAACTTTGAAAAACTGTTAGGCTGAACAGTTTTTAAAAACCCTAATTTCAATCCGTTTCAATCTTCTTCAGTTTTGCCCATCCATGGCCTCTGTTGTTTCTGTTATGTTATTTTAACCTTTCTTTAAAGTTTTAAGTGGTTATTTTTATGTTTCTCCTAATTTAACGGGCATTTTGTAATTTCCTAATTTGGCTGAATTTCGTGACACAGCTCCTTTAAGGAACGTACTTTTGGTAGGGTTATAATGACCGCATTAGAGAAAGGGAGGGGTAAATATAGGAACATAATGATTATCGGACCTGCAAAATAATTGTGCAAAGACATTCCTTTTAAAGCCGCTAAGTGTAATTTACAACACTTTCTGTAACAGCTATGGGTAACTTTGCGTGGGTAGGTGTACAGGACAAAGAATGTATTTTTCTGAACGATTTCCGATGGTCCCAGCAGTAGCTACCATGGCACCATTTATTGCTTTTGCTTGAAGGGGAAATAGTACATTTTCCAGCGCCCAAGACACATTTCATGCAAGATATTCAGTTGACAAAGGATACTCCCATCTTCTGTACCACTAAACGGCCACTTTTGTTCATGAAGAATGGCATGGTAGATGATAGAGAAAGTCAAATGATGGCCGTCAGGTGGAAAATATTTGAACTAAGAGCGCAGATTCCTGAGACAAGTCAGCGTGCAATACCACCTTGCCCAAGTTGCTTTGCAAAGCTAATTACTTGCGGTTTATAAAAATACTTTTCATGCGTGCCGTCGCGTTGCACAACGGTTTACAACAATCGGAGCATTTTCTGTAGTTGAAAAATATTTATTCCTAGATCTTTCACTTTTTCCAATGGTTTACAAGAACTTATCATTACAAAGGTCTAGTCAGAAGCAAAAAAACTGCACATTTACGTCCTTTACAACGGTTAACATCCAAACCCTTGAAATATAAGACTGTCACTCAACTATTCTTCAAAGGCAGCTAGTAAAGCGTTGTTAACCGTTTGGAAATAGCCATTTTAAGAACAATATGCTCTGTTTGTCCAGATGATTATGTACTGTAGCCGGGACACATAATTCCCTTCCTCGACGGAATTTCTTCGCCTAAGAATCGTCCCCAAAATGAACACCAAAGTACACGGTTTACAAACCGAAACTAACCTTGAAGACAAACGGAAGTGACGTCAGCTTTGTACTGTATAAGAGAATGTAATCCCTTTTATTTCCTATTTTCAAGTACTGATTCTCAACCATTGTATACATTTCTATTCACAATTGCTTAGTACTTTGTTCTGTTCCCTTTGTTTTTAATGATTAAATCTATACAACTATTCATAGAGTCAATAATTTTATCAATCGATTCGCTTGGCCAGTACAAAAAGGTAGTTATTACTCGGCTTTGGAATTCATCGTAGCTTTCGCGAGTAATAAAGCTTGTTGGCTGAGGTCGCACCTCACTGAATGAAACAAATTCTCTATAGGATTTAAATCTAGGCTTCTGGGAGGAATGGATAACAACTCGGCTTTAAGTTTTCTTAAAGCCTTCTTCACTCCTGCAGCGTTCTGGCTCGGATCACTATCTTGAAGCCAAAGGCGGGACGGCCGTTTGTCGGCTTTTGTAAGAAACTAGCAAAATTGGCTTTAACAAAATTTTCAAAAAACTGTCAATCTAGGTGTTCGTAAGGCTGGCAAGCTATAACCCCTTTGTTGTAGCTAATAGCCACAAAAAGCTTAAAAACTCTTCCACCACTGCCCTCTTTCTTTCCCTTCGCTGTGCATCCCTCAGCGAGACACTCCTTCTTTGTCCTCCATATTGGGCCTTGCGGGGCTTTTGCCTGGCCCGCAGGGTTTCTTTTGTAATAGAAACTCACTCCGTCTAAGTAAAAGTTCACTTTGGAAGTCCACACATCTCTCCGTTTATCTTTGCGAATCTTTTTAGCAAAGAGATATCTACATACAATATCATTCGAGGAAAGAACCCCTTTTTACGCGCCTGTCTGTATCCAAATCCATCCTTGTTCAGAACACGACGCACCGTTCTATTGCTTACTTGACCTCTATGCAATCCGCAGGCCTCTACCAGTTTACCTGAAGCGAAGTTAGGGTTTTTGCGACGAAGGTTTTTCACTTGACAGATTAATAATCTTTCCATTCTTGTATCGATCTTGCACGGTCGTCCAGGGCTCGCTCTCTCCTTTTTTCTCTTTAAACATTCGAATCCGTCCTTCTTGATCTTATAGATGGTGGCTAATGAAGCTCCAAGTTTTTCTGATAGCTCTCGAGGCTTGTGCTGCTTGTCTTGCAATGCATAAAGTATATACGCTTTTAAACTCCCGTCTATTGCGTGTATACCTAACCCCCCAATGAGGTAACAATAACTTTCCCTATTATATACCCTAATTAGCGGTAATTAGTCGTGCTGAACTATGACGTCAGATCACTTGGACAAATACAATAATTTAATGCAGGAATACTAACCCCTCCACCTCCCAAACAACGAACCACCGTTTAGTCCACACACGATTGCTGTCTCCACACAAGAATCAGGATTTAAACACAAGCAATTCACCCCTGTTCATCCTAAAGCACAAGGTCAAGTTGAGGGATTCAATAAGATGGTTAACAAATCTATTACCAACCCAAGACAAGACCATGTAGTACCCCACGAGGCAATCTACGATATGCTCCAAGCATATAGAAGCACTAACCACCCAGCAACTAAGATGACTCCATACTACCTGCTAATGAATCAGCGTGTCAGAACCAGACTTGAGCACTTACCCACCGAGACCCATAAAGCAGAGATGAGCAAGTCTGAGCAAATCTGAGCACCAAAGAGCGTGAAGAAACACACACTGAAAATGGGCGACCAGTGACGCAAGAGCCAAACACCATATGAGCCTTACTAGTGGTGTAACTATGAGTAATTATATTGTAAAATCAGAATCCGGAACTCTTTAAAATGTGCATTTTTGATTGACGAGCAAAGACGATAGCAGCTCGTGCACCATTTTGTGTTGCCTGGTAAAAATGCTGTCCTTCAACCACCGCTTGAGATTTCCAAATAAGGCAAACCATGTATGACACGCTCTTTGTCAGGTTCTCAAACATAGCGATAAATGACCAAGCGACTGTGAATCCTCCTGTCCCTGTAACTGTTCTCAAATAGAGGGTTAAGGGTTGCATGTTGTTTACATTACGCGTTATGTCATAAGAATTAAGAAACAGTTGCATAATCGAATCAAAATAATCGAAATCGGAAGGCAATAATCAAAATCAAATCAATTCACAAGGAATATGAATCGTTACACCCCTAAGCCTTACATTTACATTATCAAAACAATTGACAATGAATTTTTGGAGAAAATATAGAAAAAGAGTTAGACAAATGTCAGTATCCAGAAACAGTGCTGACAAAAATGTTAGAATATTCAATTTGTTTGACCACTTTATAAAACTTTTCTGTGAACACAGTAAGTCATTGTTGACATTGATGACACCTTGAATCAAAGCCTTGGCAGCTACCCTTTTACACCACCATCAGAAAGCTCAAAGCATGTACAACCAGTTAAAAAGCAAGGTAGCTAGTGAAAGGCAGCAATGCTATAATGGCCAGATGAAAGGCCACAGAGGGACCATGAGACAGGGAGAAACCCTGGCTGAGCATTCAATCCAGTGATGTAGAGGTAATGGTTATAGTCAATCCATATAGGTCAGGTGCTTTGGTAGTTGTAACATCTTTTGGGGTAAAAAACTTTTCAAGTGTGGCTTTCCAGTAGCAAACACTTGTGTGTTTGTGGCATCATTACAATCAAGGCAGTTGTAGTTACAGTGTACAGTGTTGTTTCTCCTAAAGAACTATGTCCAATCGCAAACATAAATACCTTTTAATGTATCTCAAGATCCACCTTTTAAATTTGAGTAATTTGAACAGTTTTTTTTATTTACTTACATATTTTCACTTTATAGTCCTTTTATTTATAATTTGTGTTTTGTATTGTAATCTTACTGTAATGAGCATCTGATAATTCACCTGTTATAATGCACATGGCTTAAAAAATTATCATTATTAGCCCTCTCCTCTTCCTCATTACCAACTAATGCAACCCGATTTTTCCTGCATTGGGTTTTGAGTTAATCCTTGGTAGTACGCAGATATTTTTAAAGGCAGTGATTCAAACGTTTAATTGTTTAAGTTTTGTATGCAACTGCTGCAACACCTGGCATGGTAAGATGACATGGTGATACTAATGTCCTTGTTAGATTTCCAACATTTAAGACTTCCCCAAAGCCACACTTGTAGCTGTGTATTTTATCTTCCGGGTTATAGTGCCCTTTTAAATTTTAATTCGGTTTGGATTCCTCTTTATAGATATGAAGACTTGGTTCTTTATTTCACGTTCTTTGTTTCTACCACATTAATTGGTTTGTCACAAGTATTTGGGCTACATCTCACAAAGAAAAGATCACGTTTTTAAGAGTCAACAGGTGCATGTTACCATTACTTCTGTGATTTTTCATTGCAAGTATTTTCACAGTGGATTTCTTCTTTCCAATTCTGCAGTCACTACTCTTAACATCATAAGTATTTTTGTAGTCAATTTTGGATGAACATGTAGCTTGCACTCTACCACATTCACGAGCTGCGCATCTCTCATAAGTTGGATAGCAAGTCAACAGGCATTTTGTTCCCCTGAAACTAATATATGAACCTAGAAAGGCAAAAGTGACCAGGGGACTGGTACGAGTAGTAGCAGCATGAAGACGCTTGCAGAGACTATCTGCACTGTCCTGCCAACTGCTTTCCTGTTAACGGAAAATGGCCAAATTTATCTCCAACCTATTAAACAAAAGAAGGAATAGGACATCGACTACCGCAGAAGACTCAAATATCTTTACTTAAGGTAAAAAAATGACAGAAAACCGGCTCAGCTGATCTAGAAGATAACATCAAAATCTGGACAGCACTCAATGACTCAGAAGTTGGCAGGAAAGCTGAATGAAATCTTTGAACGTTGATGTGATAGAAACATCAGTCAAAAGTACCGACAAAAACTAATAGCCTAGAACAACGTACAGCAACATTAGAAATTTCAGACAAGGTGCAAATTTCACCAGCACTCAGTCTACTGAAATGTCGACCGGTTTAAAGAAAGCCCAAGCAGCAATCACTGAACAATCTTAGGAAAACCGCAGCCAGAAAAAGGTGGGGCCATTTAATTGGACCAGTATCAACTTTCCTGCAAATGAGTGGAATTCCCTTGATTTGTCGCTTGAGGAAGCTGCCTCTTTATCCAGTTTTAAACGAAACCTCTTCAAAGTCACTTTTAAAGTACCTGTCAATAAGTAAATACTTACTACCTACTTGTATGCTATTAAATGTATGATTTTCTTTTCTTAATTCTAATTTAGTGATGAACATCTCACTTTTTAGAACTTTTACCATTTTTTAAAACTTTTATTATGTAAACTTTTTTCAACTTTCAACTCGTAAATAATGATTATTTTCAAAAGTAATTTTAGTCTAAGAGGACTCTCCCGAAAATCACTGGTTTAGGTGAGGCTGGTATCCTCAATAAAGATTATCATCATTCATTCATTTCTCTCATTTTTCATATCCATAATTTTACCTTTTTTGTGTACTTTTTTGTCTTTTTTCCTGTCCACTACTTTCTGTGTTTTTAATTGTATTTATTTTAGATCTATTTCTACCCAAAAGGCAGTCAAATTTCAGCTAATTCAAATCGGAACAATTTCTCACACTGCTGTTCTTTTGGTTTTACACCACAAAGAACGATTAAAAAAAATATAAGTAATTCAGTCTTTAGGTACCTACAATACTTTTGTTAATGTAAATGGCAGAGATCTGTAATTAAGTGGACCTATAATAAAGTAGATTTGTAACTAAGTGGCACTGTTATGTTTTATCACTGTATTTTTTTCTCTCTCTCTTTCTCTGTAGTTTATTTTCTTTATTTCTTTTTTAATCATTTCTTTTTGGTTTGTCACTATATTTTCTGAGCAAAGTCAATAAGAAACCATAAATAAAAATAGGGTAAGTGTACATTAATAAAAGCTATATTCCCCCTAGGTGAACCACTGTAACATTTCTGTTATCCTCTTTACCTTTGCTATGTTCTTTTTGCACTTTTTTCTTTCTTTTTTGCAAGTATAAATCACGTTTTTCTCATTGCACAATTGATTAACAAAGTTATTGAATATTATACAAACTAGACTGCACCTGGTTTTGTATTCTTTATTTACTTTCTGTCATTGTGTTTTCTTCTTCTCTTGTGCCTATCTCAGCTAGCTCAGAAGCTAATTATAGGCATTTTATAACTGAAAGATTTAAATAAACTTCATGTTTTATTGTATTGATCGTTTTTTTTTCCTAATGGCACCTGTAGATATCTCTCTTTCTCTTTTGCCATTTATATGCGATAATGTAAAATTCATTCTGTTATTGTATTGGATTAATAAAAGTACCAATAATAATAACATTAAGTATTTGTGTTGTGCTTATTAAATTGCTATTAGCAAAACACTTGTGGAGAACTTGAAGACTGGAGACTCCACAGTCCGATCAGTTGCTTTCTATCACTTGACTTCTTGACCAACATTTTTTCTTTCCCGTAGCAATTAGTTGCATAATGTATCTTATAGCAAACCCATTCTGCATTATTTTTATTTAAAACTCTTTCATTCTTCACTGCAAAGATAGTTTTTCACTGTGACAGATTATGATACAGTTTTAACAGCAGACCCCCAATTAAGTGAACACCATCTATTAAGCAGGCACTAAGCCGGGTACCGAAATTAACGACTTACATTTCCCTTAATGACAAACCCCTATTCAGCAGAGGCAGACACCAAAATACATTGTATTTGGCTAATTTTTATTGTTAAAAACCTCTATTAAGCAGACACCCGACTGAACTGACAGACGTAGTATTCAATTACATCACTGAAATACGTACTGTAGTTCATTAATAAAGATAAATACAGTGAAACCTCTATTAAGCGGATACTTGGGAAGGTCCTGAGGTTTCACTGTACTGAAAAATTTATTAAAATGTAGATTTTTAGGTCCTTGGGTCATGGGAATGATGAAGCATATGCAATAAATCAATAAACGAGTGGATCAAAGGATCACTAAAATCGATAGCAAAGTGGACTGTTAAATTGACAGGTCAATGGATAAGTAGGTCATGACAGTGGAACTGTACATCGATGCACAAGTACATGTATAGATCAGTGAAACATTAGATCGGTAGATTAATGCATCAGCAGATCAAGCATTCAATAGAATTGTAGATATATGAATTCTTAGAATAGTAATCACCAGCTATTTTTGTGTAAATCAAAGATTCTGGTAACTTTTATATTACCAAAATCAGTAGACTTGATGGCAGACCAGGTTAACTGACTAGAAAGCCTCAAGTAAATCGAAAGTGACTTATGTGCCACTTTGTGTTTTCATTTCATTATTTGCTGGAGTTTATTTTGTTCCAGCAGTGTTACATGTTTGTACAAACAATGTCAACTTCATTCTTTGGCTTGCACAAAGCACAAACCAAAGAGAAAAGCTCTGAATTATGTTATCTGAATAAAGCAAACATAAATTCCATTATCCTACAAGTGACTTAACAGTTATGCACCTTATACATAACTTAAGTCATACACAGAGCATCTCTAGATCCAAAATTTTGATCAAGTACAAGATTTTCCATATGGTAGTGAGAGATCGCGTAGTTTATGATGAGACATGGCCTTAAATTACAAAGTTCACAACAGATAAACAGCAGCAAGGCCAGGGTTTGACTTTGGCTGAAGTAAATTGTCAAATGCCAGTAAATTTGTTCACTTCATATTAGCTAAAAAAAACTTTACGAGTTTCTAACTACGTTTGCTCATAGAATTAACTGCTGTCTCCTTTGTTTTAAGAAGTGGTAAGAACAGCATACATTCAATTTAACCCTTTCACACCAATAGACCAAGACCATGGTATGGCAGGATCATTTTTCAATCTAATCCTTAAAAATAATAATTTTGTGGATGAAATTCTATCAACTATTCCAATGAATCCTCTTTGCATAAATTTTTGCAAAGTACTATCTTATTCCTTAGAATTAATAAAACAAAATTGGATTTGTTTGTGTGCCACCATTGGAGGTGAAAGAACTAAGCTATTTCTTATTACGTAAACATGCTTACCTAAGAAGACTATCACCAGCATTCCCAGTATGAACTTTTACCATCCAAGCTGCTTGGCCTCTCAGCTTCTTTTCTGGAATTTACACTAAACAACACAATCTTTAAATTCCTGTCACAAAACCACTTGCCATACTAGGATGTATGTTTGATTGTACATAGCGGCCAAGGGGGTTGTCATGTGGGTTAAAAAAAGTGGCTTATTTTGTGGGATTTTGCTATCTGAACAGTGCTTGTATTACACCATAGGAAACGTATTGCTCTAATGTTTGTGAGTTCCTCAAGGGATGAATATAAGCATTTGTAGCAAAACTTAGTAACAGAGGCTTTTGCTGATTTCGAGCCATCACCTCTATAGAATTCAACAGTCGATCTGTTTTAATAAATACACAAGCTGATAGCTTATAACACAAAAATAATGATAACAAATGTGAATGATTAGTTTACTATTCTCTATCACACACGTAATATTGTGATTTGTTAAAAAAAAAATGATTGGCTTGTTACGCTGTTACTATATGTAAAATATGCAAATCTTCATGTAGACAATAATTTCACGGAAAACTCTACTTGTAACAAAAAGTGACATTTTCACGAGCATTTGAGCTATTAAATTTTCCATTATACCGGTATATAACTTTTCATTCGCCATGTTCATTCAAAAATGCAGCTCAGTGACTCCGTGAACTATAATATAAAACTGGCTTTTGTGCAAATCTAGCTAACGTCACCGAAAACTTTGTTTGCTGAAGCGACATTTCAACACACGATCATCTGAGTATTAAAAAACATTCAAACTTGTTTCATTCGAAGGATAGAAAGTGACAAGGAATGCACGAGAACCCCGCAGAAATTGGAAAAGTAGTTGTCACATGATTCAGAGTTTGCCAGACAGACAGACCTCATGGTATCGATTTGTGAGATAGATAAGATCTAGTTTTCAAAGCGTGTGAATCTGTGATCTTGTTTTAGAACAATTAAAGAAGATTTATGGTTGAAAAATTTGGTCTGAGTACCATTATCTACAGAGTCATTTAGATATTGTTCGCTTTCAAAAAGAGGCTCTTTTTTACCACTAGTCTGACGTATGAACGATGAAAAATCAAAAAAATTATGGCTGTACACTGTGCACAAGTGATGTTAATACGGTCGTTTCTATTATGAGTTGTTTCGTTGTTGTTTATATCAAACAAAGGCTCAGTTTTCACCGATATTACATATATGTATCTCACCTTCACTTCTAAAAAGAAAGTTCAAAAGGACTACTAACAGGACACCAGAGGCGAACATTTTCACTTTCAGAGCACAAGCTTTGTTTACATAAAACTGAACAAGTCTCACCCAATGCATGGAGTGGTAATTTTTAGAACGAAAGGTAAGTGTACACTTTTAAAGAGTGAGCTTTCATGACAAGTTCTCTACTTAAAATTTGAAACTCAATCCTTGATCCTCGATCATCAAGACTCGAGACTCATCCTCAAAAGTTTCGAGAATCGAGTCCTGAGGATCAAGGATCGCGACCCGAGTGACTCTCAACTAACTTTTGAGCAGTACTGTAATTGCTTCTTCGCTGTGAGAAACAAAATTTGTAAAAGCCAATGCCTACTTAGCTGATGAAACGTATGATCCCATCTTTATTGATAGAGACTTCATTTATATCACTCATTAGTCATAAAGCAGATATTTTATATAATGTTGTGGTAGGCCACCTATATCCCTCAAAACAGAGCAATTTGAAGTTGCAGACACTGATAATCATGGCCACAGAACCATAAAATGTCATTAAAGAAACAGAATTTACACCGGACCTCCAAAGTTCAATTCAAAACTATAAGTCTGCTAAATCCTGTGTACAAGCAAAAATGTTGGATTTGTCCTTGAACTGTAAATTTGTAGGGATATACAAACAGCTGTTGGGATTAACTTGCTTGTCACAAAGTAACAAACTAGCTGAGTGTTTCTCATTTGGGACAGCACAAATCTTCATTGTTTTTATCATTGTTTTGTTTTGTTTTGTTTTTTCACACTTGGTTTGGATCATAAATTGGTGTTGAATCTCCACTTGAGAACACACGTTTTAGTGATCACACCTTAAAACTGTCAAATGAAAACACCATCACATTATTTTGTGGACTGTACAGCAGGCTCTGCCATCCTTGGAACGAGAAGTGTAAATAATAATTTGGGTTTACATGTAACAAAATCTCTGATAAAACTAATTGCAGCAAAACATTCTTTCCTCAATGGAGCAGGTAGTCAACTAAGCAAGTGAAAATCTAAGTTACCAAGGAAAGTGGCCAGGGCATAAAGGTTTTGTGTTACATCAGCCCAGAAAGTCATGAAATTTGTCATAGGGAAAATTATCTTTTCCTTGACTTGGCCACCATGCAACTTGTACGTGTGATAGATGTCCATCATTTCATCCCGAAACCTTTATTGTGCATGCCAGCAGGAACAGGTAAAACTAGTGATTTATTGGATCATGCAAGGATCTAATCAGATTTTTGGCTTCCTGGTTGATTTTCAAACAAGTTTTACCATTCACTCCCAGAATAGATCAGTGGAGTAGTAGTAGTATGGAAAATTTCAAGTGCAACATCAGGATGGTGTAACCAATATTAAAGCTACTTCTACTTCAGGGGTACACCTCACACCAATAATCACACACTCCTTAGGACTACACTCACAATGGTGGCAGCTCTTATACCAGGGTGAGGGCAGTTATAAACACACATTTTGCACAGTGGAAGTGTAAAGCTTCATGCATAGTAAAATAATTAAAAGCACTTGGTGAAAGAGACCGATGAATGGCCGTATCCGATAGTTCGCCAGCACAAATTAGCTTTTCCTCCTCTGTCACTACATAAACTATACAAAATTGTTGCAGTGACCACAGGAAATAACCATAGAGAATCCTCTAATCCTCTTCCATCTCTTGCAGTAACTAGGTCCCACCAAAAAGCATCTTGCCGTCCAAAGGGCATCAGCAACTCATAATTCACATCAGTATGTTTTTCCTGGGGGACAAATATATGCTGCCTAGCTACTTAAAGAAGTAAAAGAGGAGAGAAAATTGTCCATGAGAATTTCCATTTCTTCTATTGTAAAATTAACAGAATGGGGATGTACCATATGAGAAATAACCTAGAGGTGGATGAGGAAAAGTCAATGTGCTCTGCCTCCATTCGTCTTTCCAGTAAGTGTTTTACTTTTGTCACAGAGTCAAATTGACATAACTCTACTATAAAATGTGCATAAAGAAAGAAATCCCCTTACCCTGAAGCTTATGCTAACACATGTAACAAGGGGTGCATTTGATCTGTCTCAGTGACATAGGGGAAGAACTGGGTAAAAGACAACAAAGGACAGCCACATACAACAATTTACTGGCAAGGGTATTACAAACCACATTGGCTTTTTCTTCACCCATCTGTGCATCAGGTTGCATGTGAGTATCTGTATAGCAATAATTGTGCATTCTCACAAAAAAACAAATAAATAAAAAATACTAATAAATAAATAAATAGTCATAAAAAATTAAATAAATAATGACAGTAAATAATATAAATAATAAAATAAATAAATAATAAATAATGAGGGTCCAAGGGCATCACCAACTCAAAATGTTCATGAATCAATTTCAAGATGTCTTTTTGTGGGAATACACAATTGCTATTCAGATACTGTAGGAGGTAGAAGAGGGAGAAAACGATTCCCTTGGAGATGCCTCCATGGCCATCTAACCCATGTAAACAAAAATATAAGTATATTAAGTGGGTCATCAAATCATTCAGGGCACTCCCTCCACCTCAAACAGTAACTGAGTCCCACAAAAAAACATCCAGAGGGTCCAAGGGCATCACCAACTCAAAAAGCTCATGCATTGATTTAAAGATTGTTTTTCTGTGAGAATACACAATTGCTATTCAGATACTGTGGGAGGTAAAAGAGGGAGAAAACAATTCTCTTTGCTACGCTACCATGCCCATCTAAACTCATGTAAACAAGAATAAAAGTATATTTAGTGGGTCATCAATTTATTCAGGATACTCCCTCGACATGTACCTCATACAGTAACTGAGTCCCACAAAAAGGCACCAAGACAGACTCGAGGGTCCAAGGGCATCACCAACTCAAAAAGCTCATGCATCAATTTCAAGATGTCTTTTTGTGGGAATACACAATTGCTATTCAGATGCTGTAGGAGGTAAAAGATGGAGAAAACGATTCCATTTGAGATGCCTCCATGGCCATATAACCCATGTAAACAAAAATATAAGTATATTAAGTGGGTCATCAAATAATTCAGGGCAATCCCTCTACCTCACACAGTAACTGAGTCTCACAAAAAAGACATCCAGAGGGTCCAAGGGCAACACCAACTCAAAACGCTCATGCATTGATTTCAAGAATTGTTTTTTTGTGAGAATACACAATTGCTATTCAGATACTGTGGGAGGTAAAAGAGGGAGAAAACAATTTTCTTTGCTATGCTTCCATGTCCATCTAAACTCATGTAAACAAGAATAAAAGTATATTTAGTGGGTCATTAAATTATTCAGGGTACTCCCTCTACATGTACCTCATACAGTAACTGAGTCCCACAAAAAAGGCACCCACACAATCAGGGTCCAAGGGCATCACCAACTCAAAACGCTCATGCATCAATTTCAAGGTGTCTTTTTGTGGGAATACCCAATTGCTATTCAGATACTGTAGGAGGTAAAAGAGGGAGAAAACGATTCCCTTTGATATGCCTCCAGGGCCATCTAACCCGATGTAAACAAGAATAAAAGAATATTAAGTGGGTCATCAAATCATTAATTTTAGGGGTGGATGTGGAAAAAGCCAATGTGCTGCAATAGGCCTTTTTTTAAGTGTTATGTTGTATTTCCCACCCATCATCTCTTCACCAAGTGTTTTACTTTTGTTGCTGAAGCAAATTGATGTTCCTATGTTAAATGTACATGACAAAAGAAATACCCTAACCCTGGAACTGATGCTCCTATTATATTTTACAGAGGAGGTATGTCAAACTACCTCCATGACAGGAATTACCAGGTAAAGACACCAAAGATTGAGCAGTTGAACACAAAACCTTTACCAAACAAAGGGCATTGCAGACCTGTTTTTCTAATTGTGCATGAAATTGCATGTGAATGATGGAGAGAAACAAGGAATACTTCCTGGAAGCATCATACAAAATCTTATCTTTCTTCTCAACCTTGCACAGTCACTGAGTCCCACAAGGACGACCTGGCGGTCAAAGGGCATCAACAGCACAAAATACTCTACCCACCTGAACAATAACTTGTAAAGTATGTGAAAGGAGTGAATCACATGAGAGCTTATTCATTCCCTATTTTGAAGCAACAACCCAAATTACTACTTGCCCAGTTACCAACAGTTGTTTAACAATTTTGCGACTGACAATTTCGGATGGGCAGCACAACTGATGATCAGAACGCAGCATGATAAAAAATTGACTATGCATTTTCACCCCAGGATGACCCTCAGTAGCTCTTGTGGGACATTTGGAGATGAAATAATGGACACCTGCCATAAGTAAGGGCACTGGATGTATTCATTTTTGCAACCACTTAAACCAACTCCTTCACTCTAGTTGCTCTCTAAGAATCTTTGATCACCTTTGAATAAAGTGTCTACTTTCACTCACTCCATTGTCTACTTGTTCAAACCAGGCAAGAAAATAATATCTTCCAATGAACAGCACTCTTGAAAACCTTATGAATGATTTGGAGAAGTACAAAACTTATGACTTGTGCCAAAATAAAAATAAGTATTTATTATATGGCAAAGCTAGTCTTAAGCAAATCCATGCACTCTGATTGGTTCTTTCTTGGTCAGGATTTTGCAGTACGGACCGCAGTCCAAGCTGTGTATTTCTGTTTTGGAGAAAAGCAGACAATTCAAAATTTGCAACCAAAACAGTGAAAAAAAAATGTGAATATAGTTATTCTTCACAGTGAAACCGGCAGAAAAAGCTAAAAGGATTGAAATTCGAACTGGATTTCAAAGATGGATGAAGAGGACGAACATTCTTTGGGCGAGTTTTATTATCCTGAAGATCTGGAAACTGAAGGAGGAGTTGCCGAAAGCCAGGAGGCCATACATGATTTCATCAACCAACAGAAAAGTGCAAACACAAACAAGAAGACGGCTACTGATATGAACACTCTTCTCTGCTACATGGAAGCTATTAGTATGAAAAATGAGAAAACTGAAAGCTTACCTGCGTCCGAGCTTGACCACTTCTTGTCAAAATTTTTTTTGAATGCACACAAGAAAAACAGAGAAGAGTACGAACCAGCAACAGTTTCCAGTTTTCAGCGCAGTATACAGCGATACTTAAGTGAGAAGAAATATCTATTTAACATACTCAAGGACAATGAGTTTGAAAAATCCACAAAAGTCCTTGCAGCAAAGCCAAAGTCGCTTGTTCACGAGCACGACAAAGGAAACAAACTGCAAGCTGCTCAGGCCATCAACAAACTCAAAGAGGATGCTCTTTTTGAAGGAGAAGAATTCAATGACTCCAATCTAGTTGCGCTTCAAAGAACTGAATGGTCGTTTTTTGTCCCTACACTTTGGTTTCTGAGCAAGAGACGAAAGTCGTAAGTTACGCTGGTTGGCTGAGCGGAGAGGAGAGGAGGACACCAAAGAGCATTCCAACCAAAGATTTATGCCACTAATACAGCAAGATGTCCTGTCAGTTTTTACAAAAAATTCCACAGTGGAAATGAACGCACCAGAATCACCATTTTACTTGGCGGTCCGCCCTAATTGATGCTCAAATGAAAAAGTTTGGTTTATGAAGGCACCCCTCGGAAAAAATGAAATAGGAAAGTTTCTGTCCGCAACAGCGAAGAATGCTGGCCTTCACGGAGAAGGAAAACAAGTAACTAATCATTCTGTCAGGAAATCCTGTATTTCGAGGTTCCTTGATGCTGATGTTCCAGAGAACTTTGTAGCCCAACTGAATGGCCACAAAAGCACGGAGAGTTTACAGTCCTACAAGTCTGCCAGTGCTAAACACCAAAAGAGGAAGTCGTTGACCCTCAGCAGAGCTGATCTTTCCAGATCCAGAGATGATACTTTATCAAGTGTCCATAATCAAAGGTTTGAAGTAGTAACTCGCTTGACTACAGACGTCACTGCTCGTTCGACCACAATTTCATTGATTGATCAGTCAAGTTATCCGTTACTGTCTTCCACCACTCCAGTTTTTACAAGGTGCACATTCCAAATATTTCATGGTAATGTGAAAATTGTCCAGAATGAACGGAAGCGTTGAATTGTTATCGAGAGCGATGAGGACGATTGACTTTGAAGCTACTTTTTGTCAACTTTGTCCAGTTTTGAATTGATTTTCACAGCCTCAAACTTAGACTTTCACTTGACATTGACTGACTTGATCTGTATTTTGTAATCAAGAAAATATTGTTTAATCTCCAAAAAATCCTTTCGCGAATTTTAGAATCAACAATTGCTTTTGTCAGATTCCGTTACAAAGCATTTTTGAAGTTTTTTTTGAGCTGCTCCATTGAATGTCAATGATAACACAGAATGCAAAAGAGTATTGAAGTATGACTGTACAATAAATGTCACAAAATCTATTTAAGTAGTCACTGTTTTACGTTATCCTAACCATATCTCACTTGCGGGCGCGAAAAATAGAATTATTATCATTACCCAACGATTCCATGCAGTCCCTCTTCAAGTGAATCAAGATTTTTTCTGGCATACTTACTGTATCACTGTCAGTACTTTCCCTAATGTATGCGCAAGCTACTAGTGTGCCTCCTCCATCTGTGCCAATTTCTAGCTTACTAGCTCATGACTGTTTTCAGTTTATGAATGAATACTGTTTATTCACCATATTGGGAGCTCCTTTGACCTTAAACCAAAGGTAGCATAAACATTGAATAGACAAACCCGAGTGGGATGCGTATTCAATCTACTGCATGTAATGTCAGCTCGATAAAAACATTAAAAATAGAGAGAAATGCTCAAATAAATTTTTTGACATTGCCGAATACTTTGTGGGGATAAAAGCATCGGCTGCGTCTCAGTAACTTTGAAGCATCTGGGTATGTGTTCACTGTTGTATGCTGTTTAACATTCAGAGTAGTTCAGATCTAGTCCAGATATCCACTATGTTGGGTATGGATCATAGCTGTAGGTTTACCTATGTACGCTGTAGAAATCATCAAACTGCTAGTCATAAACTCACCTCCACTTTTTGTCTTCAGGGACATCATGAATCATTTTGGTCTTGGGATCGCAATTCATCTTTTGAAGGTTGTTGATCTCAAGGTTGTGGAGATTCTTGGCTGGATCACACAGTTCCTTTGTTGGATGTTGAGAATGAAGTGACATACTAAACAGCAGACTTAATCAGCCATGGTGCGGAAGGAGAAAGTTTTGATCCAGCTGCAATAAAGTCCATGATTGTGTTTCTCTTTAACTCATCCATGTTGGCTACTTGAGCACAACCCATGGGAAGGTGTCCTTCGCAAGATTTGGCCTTCAGCTGTGGTAGACAACTGAGTCTGTCAAAGTGGAGAATGTGGTAACCATGTAGAGAATCAAGGGTCTCTTGGTGCAACTTTGGGTGGACCCAACAGGAGGTAAAGGCTACCACTAGATGCAACCAACATCTGCCTTATGAATGTTAGCAGACATCCTTTCCTCCCTGGCTTGTTGGAAGTGGAGAATGACTCGACTGTTGTCCAAGAAATTGTTGAAGAACTGTTCAGGAAGTTTGCAGGTAATACTTGTCTCTTGTTTGGTTGTTGCCCAAACTTTTGTCCAAAAGCCACTGAGCACATACCATTGAGCAAGCAAGCTCTAGGTTGTTTTGGATGTTGTAGGATCTAATTGGAATTACTCTACACTCACCAAGGTATTGTTGATGTTTTTTCTGGGTATGGTCACCCACCCTTGTGAGCAAATGCAGGTTTTCTGCCAAATTTTTCCCCAGGTATTACATGTTCTGACGAAGGGCAGTAGAGTCAAAAGGAAAATCCCAATGTTTGAGAATGGTTCAAACCTGATTTAGGGCCACTTTTACTCCAGGGCAGACATACTACCATTTCAACCCATAAATCACGGTGGTAGGAGTACTTGTGCCAGTGTTTGGGTGTTTCTTTCCAAAGCACATTTTAAAGCAGGAAGTCATTTTGTCTCTTTTACGAACATGAGGCACTGTGTAAGAGAGACCAAGGGGTGGAAGGGGGTTGCACGTTACTATACCAGACATATTGTGGACTACTTCGGTTTTCCCTCATTTCATCAAAGGCCAAAGTGGTAGCAGTGTTTGTGGCAAGGTTTGGTAGTAGGGGAATATAACTTCCTTTGCCTCTCTGACAGAAAGCAAACACTGGGTAAAAGAGAGAAAAGAGCCACAAAAACCAACAATTTACCACTTCAAAATCATACTGGCTTTTAGCATCAAATTGTAAGGAATTGATTGAATGACCTACACGAAACTCCTGCTGTTCTCAATGCATGGGCAAAGAAAATTCAAACATCATAGATAATTTCCTCCCCCTTTTCTCCCTAACAGAGCAACTGAGTAGCATTTGTAGAATACCATAAAAGGCATCCCTACATTAACATAAAATGCAGTGTTTGGAGTTGGTGATGCCCTTGGACCCTAGGGATGCCTTTTCAGTGGATGCAAAAATGCTACTTTGTTGGTGTGCAAGGTAGCTAAGATTCTAGCCCAATGACAGCAAGAACAAGGGCTTCTGTTGGTCACCCAATTATTCAGAAAAAAAATTGATGCTTGGAGAAAAGAAGCAAAGACAAAAGTGGTCCACAAAAGCTCTGGTATGATAAAAAGTTTTCCCCTCCCACCCCTTGGTCTCTCTCTCCTGGTGCTTCATGTTCATAAGAGACAAATTGACTTCCTGCTAAAAAATGTGCATGGAAGAAGAAACACCCAGACACAGACACAAGTACCCCCACTACCGCGATCATGGGTTGAGAGTCATAGGTCTGACCTGGAGGAAGAGTGGCCCTAAATCAGGGTTGTACCATCCTACAAACATCGGGATTTCCCTTTCGACTCTACTCCTCTTACCTCAGAACATGTAACACCTGAGTGAAAATTAAGCAGGAAACCTGTATTTGCCACCAAGGGTGGGTGACTTTCCCAAAAACATCAACTATAACTTGATGATTGTTTTGGAATAGAGAGATTCCAATTAGATCCTACGACATCAAAACTAACCCGCGGCTTTGTTTGCTCCCTTTTATGCCCTCAGGAGCTTGTGGGTAAAGTTAGGAAAACAAACAAGCAAGATACAAGTTTTACCTGAAAAATTCTTGTCATGAACAGTTCTTCAACAATTTAATGGATGACGTCAGGTCATTCACCATTTCCAACAAGCCTAGGATGAAATTATGGCTGCTAACATTCGAGGCAGATGCTGGCCCTGTCAATAATGTAAAACAACACCAGCATCTCTGTGGTAGCCTTTATCACTTATTAGGCCCACCTTTAGTTGCACCATCAGACTCTTGATTCCCTGTTTACCAGATTCTCCACTTCGACAGACTCAGATATCTACTGGGCCAAATCGTGCAAAGAACACCTTCCCATGGGTTGTGTTCAACTAGCCAACATGGATGGGTTAAAGAGAAACGAATGGACTTTGCTGCAGCTAGATAAAAATTTTCTCCTACCACACAATGCTGATTAAGTCTGCTGTCAAGCATGCTGCTTCATTCTCAACATCCAACAAGGGAACTGCATGATCCTGCCAAGAATCTCCACAGACTCAAGATCAACAGCCCTCACAAGATCAATTGCAATCTCAAGACCAAAATGATTCACAATGTACCTGAATACAAAAAGTAGAGGTGAGTCATGACAAGCAGTTTGATGATTTCAACAGAGTACATACATAAGCCTACAACTATGATCCATGCCCAGCATAGTGGATGTCTGGACTTAAGCTGAACTACTCTGAATGCTGGACAGCATACAACAGTGAACACACTACCCAGATGCCTGCACAGTTACTAAGACCTAGCCAAAGCTCTTGTCCCTGCAAAGGATTCAGCAATTTCAAAAAATATATTCAAGCACTTCTCTCTATTGTTTTTCAACTTGCAAATGTTTTTATTGAGCTGACATCACACTATAGTAGATGATATTTAGATGTATCCCACTCGGGTTTGTCCATTTAACCTTTACTCTACATTTGGTTTAAGGTCAAATGCAGCTCCTGATACAGTTGTATTACTAATACATGTAGCTCATAATATCAGATTCCTTTTTCTTTCCTAGTAGTTGATTTACATAAAATAATGAAAAAAAATTCCAAGTCCAATAAAATCTGTTCTACTATTATTTATGACCAATTCAATGGATGATATTTTTGTAAGGACAGCCTTACCTAACAGATTGAAAAAAACTGTGTAAAGGGCATGGACAATACTACACAACGAAAATTAATAACTTCAAGATCAATAAATTGAAGTGGCTTAAAGCTGCATCTAAGTCATTTCAAGCTCCAACATGCTGGCTATTTAATACCATTTGGTTATTTAGACCTGAAATCTTACTTACTACATTGAACATTGACACCTAGACTTCCAGAAGGTTCATTGCAGCATTTTTCTTTGTTTTTAACATGAAACATATTTGTCTCCCCACAGGTGCCTTTGTCATTAACTTTTCTCCAGAATATGATGGTTCCTGGACTTTTATACCATATTATACAAGAGACAATGTTAACTTAACGAATTATGGGTGATAAAATGCACATCTTGTTGTTTGCAAGCGTTTCTGATAATTTGCAATGGGAATATGACACCCCCTTCCCTGGCTGGCAATAGTCATTACAATTTGCCATCAGACACCTCCTTTATCAAACCGGCTTCCTCAAGTAATCCATTGTTTTCTGTGAGCATTGTAACAGTTTGATGCCTCATGCTTGGAAATAATAAAACATTTTCCACAACTCTGCCAATTCTTAAAACTGCCAGCCGTTTGTGTGCCTAGTTCTTGTAGGGGTCTAAATTTGATTAAGTCACCTTATACTTCATAATTTCAATTAGTGTTCTGCCTTGCTTCTAGTTTGTACTTTTTGATTGTTAACCAGGCAAATTTATTGAACATAATATGCCTCTAACAAACTAGTGGTTTGTTTACACATCCCATCAATGATTAAAAATGTATTATTCCTTTATGTTCCTTCTGAGTTTTTCTTACTCGAAAAATAGACTCAAAATGATCTGGTGTGATAAATGGGTGTGTGAGATCTGTTTTATAGAGGCACTTCAACAATTTGAAGGTTTACTTCACATGCAATCTGTTGACAAAATTTCTACTTTTACAATCAACAACTTTTTGGCATAATTGATGAATTTTCCTTTCTCTGTCATTTTCGCTTTAAGTTTAAAACTTGAAACTTGGGAACAGCTCAGAGCTGAATGATTTGGTCAAGTTTAAAAAACTAGATGACTCAAAACTGTGGAGAGTCGCATGTGTGCACTGTAATTGGTGCAGTATATGATCATCAACTGCTTAAAAACAAAGATTTATGCCATTTTATTTTCCATTGAAAGGAACCACTTTTCTTATTAAAATCATGAAATAAAAAATTGGGGGTCACTGCACTCATTTTTGTGGTAGAGTTGAACAAATTGATGCTTTTCCTCCAATTTTTAAAGAGAGGACTGGGGCGAGTTTTAAAATGTGATAAAGCTGGCAATTGAATGAAAATCAAAGTGAGTTAGCACAAGTTTAACATCCACCACACTGAGGCTCTCCGTGAGGAGGTCAGACTCAGCAACATGCATACTGCTTATGTTATACATGTTCTTACAACATGGAGTCTCATCTCAGCAAGAAGCAACCGCAAGCAAAAATTCCAATAGCGTTTCTCTTCAGTCAAATTTGTTTTAATATCATTACTTCAGGTGCTGTTTTTCACAGAGGGGAAAATTTTTATTCGTAGTAAGAGAAGCACAGTGCAAAACCAGCGAATAACCTTAACAGTAAGTAATACAAATGCATTGGTTGATATGAAAAATATCCATCAATTGATGGATGCTGCATAAAAGAGTGTACTGAGGTGTGTCTTGCATTAACAATTACCACAATTTCATTTACTGATCAGTCAAGTGATCCGTTACTGTCTTCCACCGCGCCAATTTTTTACAGTTGAAAACATAGGATCCATCAGCAGGTGCACATTCCAAATATTTCATGGTAGTGTGAAAATTGTCCAGAATGAACAGAAGCGTGAAGTTGTTATCGAGAGCGATGAGGACGATTGACTTTGAAGCTACTTTTTGTCAACTTTGTCCAGTTTTGAATTGATTTTCACAGCCTCAAACTTAGACTTTCACTTGACATTGACTAACTTGATCCGTATTTTATAATCAAGAAAATATTGTTTGATCGCCAAAAAATCCTTTCGCGAATTTTAGAATCAACAATTGCTTTTGTCAGATTCCGCTACAAAGCATTTTTGAAGTTTTGTTTGAGCTGCTCCATTGAATGTCAATGA
Organism: Porites lutea; assembly: GCF_958299795.1. NCBI lineage: Eukaryota > Metazoa > Cnidaria > Anthozoa > Scleractinia > Poritidae > Porites > Porites lutea. Next base: position 22,634,524 of record NC_133207.1, read on the forward strand.
TAACACAGAATGCAAAAGAGTATTGAAGTATGACTGTACAATAAATGTCACAAAATCTACCTAAGTAGTCACTGTTTTACGTTATCCTAACTATATCTTACTTGCGGGCATGAAAAATAGAAACATCATCATTACCCAATGATTCCATGCAGCCCCTCTTCAAGTAAATCAAGATTTTTTCTGGCATACTTACTGACGTGCATAACTGTCAGTACTTTCCCTAGTGTATGCACAAGCTACTAGTGTGCCTCCTCCATCTGTGCCAATTTCTAGCTTATTAGGTCATGACAGTTTTCAGCTTATAAAAGCATATTGTTTATTCAACATATTGGGAGCTGTCTTTGACCTTAAACCAAAGGTAGCATAAACACTGAATAGCCAAACCCGAGTGGGCTGCATTCAATCTGCTGCATGTAATGTCAGCTTGATAAAAACATTAAAAATAGAGAGAAATGCTCGAATAAATTTTTTGACATTGTCGAATACTTTGTGGGGATAAGAGCATCGGTTGGGTCTTAGTAACTTTGAAGCATCTGGGTATGTGTTCACTGTTGTATGCTGTTTAACATTCAGAGTAGTTCAGACCTAGTCCAGACATCCACTATGTTGGGTATGGATCATAGCTGTAGGCTTACCTATGTATGCTGTAGAAATCATCAAACTGCTAGTCATAAACTCACCTCCACTTTTTGTCTTCAGGGACATCATGAATCATTTTGGTCTTGGGATCGCAATTCATCTTTTGAAGGTTGTTGATCTCAAGGTTGTAGAGATTCTTGGCTGGATCACACAGTTCCTTTGTTGGATGTTGAGAATGAAGTGACATACTAAACAGCAGACTTAATCAGCTATGGTGCGGAAGGAGAAAGTTTTGATCCAGCTGCAATAAAGTCCATGATTTTGTTTCTCTTTAACTCATCCATGTTGGCTCCTTGAGCACAACCCATGGGAAGGTGTCCTTCGCAAGATTTGGCCTTCAGCTGTGGTAGACAACTGAGTCTGTCAAAGTGGAGAATGTGGTAACCATGCAGGGAATCAAGGGTCTCTTGGTGCAACTTTGGGTGGACCCAACAGGTGGTAAAGGCTACCACAGAGATGCTTGAATTGTGTTGTTCTAGATGCAACCAACATCTGCCTTAAGAATGATAGCAGACATCCTTTCCTCCCTCGCTCATTGGAATTAGAGAATGACTCGATTGTTGTCCAAGAAATTGTTGAAGAACTGTTCAGGAAGTTTGCAGGTAATACTTGCCTCTTGTTTGGTTGTTGCCCAAACTTTTATCCAAAAGCCACTGAGCACATACCATTGAGCAAGCAAGCTCTATGTTGTTTTGGATGTTGTAGGATCTAATTGGAATTACTCTACACTCATCAAAGTATTGTTGATGTTTTTTTCTGGGTATCGTCACCCACCCTTGTGGGCAAATACAGGTTTTCTGCCAAATTTTTCCCCAGGTATTACATGTCCTGACGAAGGGCAGTAGAGTCAAAAGGAAAATCCCAATGTTTGAGAATGGTTCAAACCTGATTTAGGGCCACTTTCACTCCAGGGCAGACATACTACCCTTTCAACCCATAAATCACGGTGGTAGGAGTACTTGTGCCAGTGTTTGGGTGATTCTTCCCCAAGCACATTTTAAGCAAGAAGTCATTTTGTCTCTTTTACGAACATGAAGCACTGCGTAAGAGAGACCAAGGGGTGGAAGGGGGTTGCACGTTACTACACCAGACATATTGTGGACTACTTCGGTTTTCCCTCATTTCATCAAAGGCCAAAGTGGTAGCAGTATTTGTGGCAAGGTTTGGTAGTAGGGGAATATTACTTCCTTTGCCTCTCTGACAGAAAGCAAGCACTGGGTAAAAGAGAGAAAAGAGCCACAAAAGCTAACAATTTACCACTTCAAAGGAATTGTAAATCATACCGGCTTTAGCATCAAACTGTGAAGGAATTGATTGGATGACCTATACAGAACTCCTGGCTGTTCTCAATGCATGGGCAAAGAAAATTCAAACATCATAGATAATTTCCTCCCCCTTTTCTCCCTAACAGAGCAACTGAGTAGCATTTGTAGAATACCATAAAAGGCATCCCTACATTAACATAAAATGCAGTGTTTGGAGTTGGTGATGCCCTTGGACCCTAGGGATGCCTTTTCAATGGACACAAAAATGCTACTTCGTTGATGTGCAAGGTAGCTAAAATTCTAGCCCAATGACAGCAAGAACAAGGGCTTCTGTTGGTCACCCAATTATTCAGAAAAAAATTGATGCTTGGAGAAAAGAAGCAAAGACAA
>NC_133207.1:22641817-22664317 GCF_958299795.1 Porites lutea
ACGGATGAAGCTGAAGATAAAAACAAGCTTAAAAAAAAACAACTTAACTCAACTATGTATTTTATACATCGTAGTCTCCCTTTTGTCTTGTCACACAACGCTACTCCTTTTTTAATCTTACAACCTTGAAGACCATATGATACCCTAAACTGAGATACAATAGATTATTTACTACCATTCCAACCCCTTGATCTTTCTGCATGAGGCTGCACTTCACTTTCAATATGGAACCTCTAGTTATAAATTATTATTAGTCGCCAGTTTGTATAAAAGAAACAAGCTTAAAAAATACATGACACAGCTCATAGTATGGCACAATCCATCAGATTCGATTGTTTAAAAATATTGCGGACATGTGCAATTTAGCACATTTTTCAAGACAAAAGCAAAGCAAGGTAAGATAAAAGTTTCTTTTAACTACACCCTTTTAATTTACATTGTAAATCTAAATCATAGAGAAATTCTGGTCACCAAAGAGGTGACACAAGGAGAAAATGTTAGTCGCACTGGTGACCATATCAGTTGCAATTTTGAGCGATGCAAAAACAGATCAGTTGTAACGGTTTTGTTCTATGGAAGTGATAGACTTCTTTCAACATGCATCAAGACGGTAACATAAGGGTCACAGATCAATATAAAAGACACAAAAAGCTCCCTTAGTCATATTCTTTCTTGAAAATGAAAACGTCCAAAAACTGTGGCCTTTAGCGTGCTTTAAAGGTATGACAAGGACTTTTAAAATCATTGCAATCCTCCCTTACAAATGGATATTCATGGCAACACTGACTCCAAGCTTCCCTACTTTATCCTGAATTAATATTTCTGAGTCACTAAAAACAATTGGTCATTTCTTTCAACACAGGCAACAGTCAAAAGACTTCATGCTTGAGGACGTTGCCCAAAAAATTTTTCTCTCTGATCTATGATCTCTGGGCATTGTAACAAGACATGAATTTTGCAATCCCATGGCTTATTGTTTGTTGGCAACCACACTGTATTACAAGACAGTTTCGTTGGTACAATAAAATGCTGTTTCAGGGAATTTGGATAAAAAAGGCTTTTGCTCTTGACCACTATGTTATCATGTCAATGATGTTATCATGTGCAAACCAGCAATAAAGACAATGTGTCTTTGAGCTCCATTTATAATGTTAGCAAACAAAAATGACAAAACAACTGTAAACAGGAAAAAATTAATGCCGACATAATTATAAGACTTGTATATGGCATATTAATTGTTAAAAGTACATGTACCTGACCTTGTTGCTGGGCATGATGGTACAAAGAAAAACCAACCAGTCACAAGTTCAGTTCAGTTCGGTTCAGAGGCCGCACCTCATTTCCATCAGGGAAGTGTCTGCCTTTAACTCTTTAAGTCCCAAATTGGCCAAAAGTGTCCAACATCAACATTATTTTCACCTAACAGTATCAATACACAATCAAGAGGAAAGGTTACAGGAGTATAAGAATTAATAAAAAATGATCACCAAAAGAAAAATGATTTGACCTCTCACCTGATATCTTCATGGTTCAAACCAGGCCGCGCTATTGCACCAATACCGCCAAAACACTTTAAAATGTCCTATCAGAAAACGATTGAGGGGTCATTTTGTCCCTTCCAGCGTTTAGAAAATGACCTGAAAAAAATTACAAATTTTCAGTACTTAACAGTAAATTGTACATGAAAGCAGAGTACAAATTGTGAAAAACAAAGCCTGCCAAATGATGAAAATTGCAGCCGAATTATCGAAGTTTCACCTGAAATTTTTGCTTGAAACATTTCCTGTGCTAGGTCATGCTTCTGTCACAGTCTAGTGAAAACCCTACATGCTCAGCCAAGAGTGAAGTTGCGAAGCACATAGACTGTGGATTTCTTTCAAGAAATGTCGGAACCAACACGAAAGCTTGTTCAAACACTGGAGAGTTTTTTTTACTTCTAGTGGAAGCCTGTAGAAGGCACAAGTGTAATAACTGGACCCAAATGTAATAAAGGTCCCATCTGTAATAACATTTTGGACCCAAGCATAATAAAAGTCCTATCCGTAATACAGGCTTGTCACTAAGATTTCAAGTTGCCGGGTAAATACAACAAGTAGGCGGGGAATCAAACGGCTAGGGATTTCTTTTGGTTCTATTTTCCAATAAAAGTAGCAGGGGGCCACTCTCTTAGTAGCCAGGGAAAATCCCCGGCCCCCGGCTCTTAATGACAACCCTGCGTAATAACATTTTGAACCCAAGCGTAAAAAAGGTCCTATCTGTAATAACATTTGGGCCCACGTGTAATAAAGGTCTCATCTGTTATGACTGAGATAATATGAGACATTTCCCCAACAGTCTATACATGGTTATCTTAACTTACAAGACTGACATCACGGGTCATGTGACCAAATGGAACAAGAAAAAAATGGACGGGAAAAAATACCACAGAATCTAGAAATGGCTCTTGGTTTAATTTTGACAAATTTATAACTGGGCTATGAAACATGCTTTTATAATAATTCATTGCAAACTGCTAAATTCATTGTTAAATACAAATTATATGGCTTAATAAAAAAATAGATGATCGAACAAATGAAGATAACGTAAGAATTTTAATGTTATAACAACAAAAATCACTCTCGTAAGAGCGTAGTAAAGCAGTACTGAGCACAAATTTTCTTTGGTTAATAATATTTTTTCTAAGTGGCAATGGCCTTATTTTTCAATGGCCAGTGCTGTTTAGCTGGTACTTTTCTAACCAAACTACTAGGTGTAGAATTCAGTTTGATAGTAACATGAAAGCCATGAAGATAAAATTAAATGGTAGGGATTGGTTTCTGCAGGTCAGGTGATTTTATACACTTTTTACCTCTTATTGCCCATAATTCATTAGCAGTTTGAGTATGAAGGTAACTTTTACAAATACGACCTTTATTACACTTGGGTCCAAATGTTATCACAGATAGGATCTTTAGTATGCTTGGGTTCAAAATGCAATTACAGATGGCACCTTTATTACACTTGGGTCCAGTTATTGCACTTGTGCCTTCCACAAAGCCCCTCAGAGGCAAGGGTTTTAAAAAATGATACGGAAATTAGTTCTACTGATGGAGAACAAATGAAAAAAAAAGAAGTGACAGATAAAAGCAGTGAAAGAAAAACTGCAAATTCGCGGTCATTTCAGACACAGTTAAGCGACCACACAGAGCTGCCATTTGAAAATGGAGCGATGTTTTTCCATTTTTGTCACAAATCGAAGCAGGCAAATTCATTTGGATTAGCAGGCTGTAGAAATGTCCGAACATCAACTCTTCAGAGGCATAAAGATAACAAGGATCACAAAGATGTTGTTCATGTAAGATTCATTCAAAATTAAAATATTACATTTCACTTTGAAATTTTTTCCATGGGTTTAGCGACCCTTCTGAAATGAAAAATGTCCCTCAAAAAATTAACCCAAAGGAACAGATAATTTGATCCCAAGTAGTCAAATCCTAGCTCAAACCCTGTACATGTATTTTAAGGAAATGTTCGGAGACTGCTCTGGAGAATTCAATAGGTACGGTATAAGGATATTTGGGCTTAAAGTGCTAACTATTAAACATTGGCAAAGCAATAGAATGTTTGCTACAGTGTATATCAGAGGAGGTGGATAAAATTCTATTAGGAAGTTTTCCCAAGGGTGCCAGACTGTTATAAGCAAAAATATCTCCTTGGTGTTCATGCACAAGTCACTTCAAATTCTCAACTCCATTTTAAAATAAGAGAGAGCCTGAATGCTCTTGATTAAAAATTCCCCAAATCTGCAACTGGCTAATTGGAAGAGAATAATCTTTTAAAATTAAATTCTTAGCTTGAAAGTAAATCGTAAGAAAAATATTGAATTTACAGCAAAACAATCGGTCAGTGTAAAACGCAGACTGTGGACTGCAGACTGCAGACTGCGGACCAGGGGTAAAATGCAGACTGCAGACTAAGAGCAAAATGCAGGCTGGGGTAAAATGCAGAATAAAGACTGTAGACGTTTTTAAACATTTGTGCTCCTTCTTCTTCAAATCGGTGAAATAGCTAGCCTGTATGAGTTACACACTTCGCTTCCTAGTCGAAGTGAATTACACATTCGCCAGAAGTTTCAATGAACATCCAAGCAACTTAAGTCTGCGTACCTTGATTTGTAATACTTTCATAGAAGGTCATCCAAATTTCCTGCAGAACATCTTTTCTTTGTTGTTGGAATGACTTACTCCCGTTTTTATCGCCATAATTCCTGTACAGTATTTTGGGTCAGCAGCTTTCATTTAAGCATAAAGATCTTGGTGTTATACCAGTTCACGGTCCCTGGTCATGTATATCGAAAACTTCGCATCAAAAGTTGAAGTGTGAAGTCTCTCGGATGGAAAAAAGGTTCAAGATTGCGATTATGTTTTCGGGTCGGCGACGACGTTCCAGAGAAGAAAGGAATGGATTTGTGAAAGCAGATGTCATCAAGTAAGTGTTCGTTTACATGTATTTGCAGGATTTTTTTGCCCTTAAACCCTTCCACGACTACAGTTTATGCTCGGTCTGCATTTTACCCCAGCCTGCGTTTTACTTTTAGTCTGCAGTCTGCATTTTACACTCAGTCTGCATTTTACCCCTGGTCCGCAGTCTGCAGTCTGCAGTCCACAGTCTGCGTTTTACACTGACCGCAAAACAAAAGTGATTGCAGAATAACCAGCCCACTGAAATATTACTTCGAACACTGCTCCCGCAGTCATGTGGTAGTCGACAAATATTTAAATTTAAGTGAGTTATTAATGCGAGTACTCCCACAGCCATTGAGAGGCGAAAAGTAAGTGGGTATTTAACTAGTGCTCCTGCAGTCCTGCAGTAAATGTCCGGCAACTAGTGTGCTTATTACATAAATTATAGAACAAGATTTAATTGTGCTTCTGCAGTCCCACCCTCCCCCACATATTGTCAGAATTTGTTGTGGAAATCAAACAACTGCAGAACTAACGGAGCAGTTTATTAAGTTAGATATTTAGTGGGCTAACTGCAATGGGTCATCATAACCTTGAAACGGTCGCAGATGCCTAATGTCAGAATTGTGTTTGCTTAAGCTTTTCCGCAATAAACAAGGTAAAAAGCAGCCTTGAATAATCTCCATTTGCTGAACAATTATTCAAAATGCAAAAAACTGTTGCTCAATCTTTCTCTTGCAGAATTCTTGGCTTGCAACCATGTGACAAGGTGGTCATGTTGGTGGTGTGTTGGTGGTCAATACAACACAACTTTTTCTCGAAGAATTTACATGAACATAGGGTTTAGTTCCCAGAGGAGAGAAATGCTCTTGTTCTTAACCCTAACACATCACCAACATGGCCGCCATGACGTCACTCAAAAACCAGTAATGAAACCATTGGTACATTTCTTTGAGATGATCCGGATTAGGATCAGTGATCCGAGATCACTTGGATCGTGGTAGATCAAATGAACTGATGAATCCACTCTGGACAAGGATTCATCGGTTCATTTGGGTTGCATTCCATTTAGCCAAACTTTTTTGGGGATTTAGACAATCCAGATTGTTTGGATTTTCCTGCTAGCCAGAACAAAAATGTAAAATAAGATTGATCCATACAGTAGCTGCCTGCTGCTCTGATCTTCTCCTCAATTTCAACACATTGTGTCCATTTTATATAATGGAAAGACAAATAGCTCTTTTACTAGTGGTGGTTCATACTGGGAATCGTCATCATTAAATCATCTGGAATTTGATTCAAGAAAATTCAGAAGACAGTTACGATTTCTCAAATGCTGAGAAGCGCGTTCCAAACACACATACATATTGGACACTATAGTTTTACGGTAAGAAAATCAAAGCGTTTATTGCTTCCTTATGGATTTAGAGTTACAGAGGAACTTGAGTTTAATATAATATTATTACAATCCTTTAGCCATATAGAACAAAGGAGGAGCGAAAGTAACTTTTGCCCAAGCTAACCTTGACCCTTCGTGTTTATCGATGAACGAACACGATCTTGCAATCGAAAAGCTGTTTCGTTAAATGGAATAAAAATCTGAAAACAGATTGAGATACCAATCTGCACGATCCAGGTCAGAAATAACCTTTAGCCCAATATTTGTTATAAGGGTTAATGATAAAGAACAGCAGCTCTCGCCTTCACGTTTAGACCGTTTAGGCAGAAACATGATACAATGTTTATGGTTGTAACAGACTTCGCGAGGCAGACTGCTCGCCGTTGGCTTGAAATACTTACACGCAACAGACTTGTATAAGTAATTAAATAAAAATTCTGTTTTGAACTATAATATGGCAATACTTCAACGAAAGGACTGGCGAAAACGAAGACGAAATCTACCAACACATACCTGTCCGGCGAGCTGTCGCTCCTCTTCGTGACCTTCCCGCGCAAACAGCATGGCCCCAGAATGCACTGCCGCATAGAGACAGCAGTTTGTAGTGGTCAGCGAGAGTACATTATGTAATATCAACTAGCAGTCCACCCGATGAATATTGGTTGGTGAAGTAGCCAAAGTTAACCAATTTTTCATTCTTTTTCCGGAGGGTCGGGGGTCACCTCAGCGTATTTTTAACTTTTGGGTTTTTTGAAAAAAGCAAAGCGCGATGGAACTTTTTATTTCTATTTAAAAAAAAACGTTCACCAAAAGGGTCTTTTGGGTAGAATAAAATAAATTATGAAATTTTGCAAATGTCAGCGCATTCTCGACATACACAGTCCCGGCCTCTTAATTTGTTCCATGATATCTGTATATCTAGTAGAATTTTTGAAAACGCGCCTCAAAGACCTCAAAAAGGCCAAGTATATTCGCACCGGAACCTGGCGAAAGCCAGGTTTCTGGTCACTGTGGCGAGAATTTACATATTAGGGCTTGCTGCCCTGGTTGGCCTCATCGTCAAGCTCAGTCCCTGAGCTAACTTGCCATGGAGTGGGAAGGGGCCTCCATTTCAATCCCAAGAGGGGGAGGGTGCTGCAAAAGCATAATATGGTCCGTTGGTCTCTAGTCCGAAGAATCAGTTCACATCCAAAGTTATGTTATGTATCATGGGATAACACATCTGCTTAACTGATAGATGACCAATAATCGGACTTAATTGACTATAATCAGTTCATTAACCAGAATTTAATACCATCAACTGATGTGATACAACTCTGAAGAGGACTACTACACAGGTTGTGCAAATGTCAATCTCTGTCAATAACAATCCTGGTGGGGTACAATAGGAAATTTTGGGTGGGAATGTGCCCCTGGGACCCTTAGCCTATATCACAGCTAGTTCAGCGGATTTTTCTACCCTACACTAGACTAAACTTCCCAAATCCCCTATCCTAGAATAGCTTTTGGGCTGAATTGGGTAAATTTAAACTTGCCGACTTGATTTTTTACATGTTTTGAGTAGCAATTCCCGGTTTCTCTTGTCTAGACTAAAATCTTCAAGCAATGGATCAGTTTTGGAAAATGACACCTTATTCTTAGCCTGGTCCCGCAGGCGTTCAGATAGTGGGGAGCGGTGCGAAGTAAAAACGAGCGCGAGTTCCCCCTCTACTTTTCATCTCTTTTTTGTACTTCGCACCGCTCCCCACTGTCTGAACGCCTAAATTTTCTTTGGGTCGACCCAAAAAAATTTAGAAGGGTTTGTATGGAGTTTTCTAAGGATAACTGGGCTACGATCTCAGAGACAATTTGCCCCGAAATGCTCATTTTTGGCAAGTAGGCCTCTTGGACATTGTTCTTTCAGAATATCCTGACAAATCCCATAATTTTAGAAATTTCATTTGTGTGACGTCACACTTTAGTACTCTATTCAGGACTACACTTGCCCCGACAATCTTGCTCAACGTATTGCTCAACCTACGCTGTGTTCAAACCTTTCACTGTTTTGCATAATGTGTTAGTCACTTTTTGCTAATTAAAAAATAAAGCAAGGGATCAAAGGATTACAATACTAAACTAAACATTTTTATCATTTTGGGTTAAGGTGATCAACGATAAAAACATTAATTTTATGTTTTAAAGTTCTTTTCACCATCAACAAATGGCTAAAAAAAATAGTTAAAATAGCCACTAAACTAATCGTGTTTAAAAACAATTGCAAGTAGAAATAGAATTTTTCATAAGTTTATTCGATACAACTTGAATGGCTTTATTTATAAATGAGGCTTTCAGTAAAACTTCTGGTTGCTTATAAAAAACACAGTAATTTTTTTAATTTTTCATTTTGCACATCAGAATTGTGCATATAAATTACAAGGAAGGAAAATTATTTTGTTCTGCAGAATTACTGCTAAAACGTCTGAATCTGTGTTCGCTTGCTTTTTTTGTCTCATAGTCATGGCCTCTTTTGTCTTTACTCTTATCTTCTTCTTCTTTTGATGCTTCAGTGTCAAGCGATTTGTCACTGCCTTGGTCACGGTCGCGGGCCTTATCTTGCGTACGGCCACGATCACTTCTTCTATCTCTGTCACGTTCACTGTGGTCGTCACGATATCTGTAACGATCCTTATCACATGGTTTATCATCGCGAGTCTTCCTTATCTGATTGCGTTCCCGATTCTTTTCCTTCGTCTTGACATCTTTGCTTTTATCTTTTTCTAAGAATAATAATTAACGAAAAAGCAACAATTGAAACGACAGCATATTACAGTTATAAAACAATATTGTGTAGTCTTGGTTTTTTTTATAGTAAATTATCTTTTTGTTCAGTCGTAGTCAGATGAGGAAGGGTGATGTGTTTTCATAGCAAAACAAAATTAAAAACGAAGGGTAATTGTAGTCCCGAAACCATCGTTTTAACACGCTTTCCGTGTATCACGTACCAGGGGACTTCCAAACGTAAAGTCGTACGGCCTTTAATTTTCCCCCATGTGAAAGTACGGATTAAGAGGTTTCATTTGAATGGTAACATCACAGAAGTGTATCCACAAACACAAAAGTTAGAACAACATACTAAATAAATAGTATCATGTGAAAGTGCTGCTGAAGAGGTTTCATTTGGATGGTAACACCATAGGATTTCATCCACAGACTCAAAAGTTAGGACTACATACTAAATAAATAGTACCATGTAAAAGTACCGCTGAAGAGGTTTCATTTGAATGGTAACACCATAGGATTTCATCCACAGACTCAAAAGTTACAATTACATACTAAATAAATAGTACCATGTGAAAGTAATGCTAAAGAGGTTTCACTTGAATGGTAACATCATAGGAGTTTTTATCCACAGACTCAGAAAGTTAAACACACCTTTCCAGACCTTATCACTCAATCTGAGACTGAACGGTTAAAGAACGTACCCGTTGCAATAGTGTCCCTTGTTGATCGTGGTTCAGTTCCCAAATGACCTTTTCTTGGCGGCTGGTACAGTGCTCGATCAGGACGATCCTAAAAGCCACCAAAGACAGAAATAGTATATGTAACAATTAGTGACGAGTGCAATTTTGGAAATAATAGAGAGGTTTAAAATCACGTTTGCGGCAAACGTGAAATTGTACCACGTGACCAACTTTTCTCTCTGATTTATGCTTGTTGTTTGCTATTTATTATTTCTACATGGGAATTAGTTGTTTCTGGTTATGTTGATTGATATCGAGTTGAACACGAGAAGATAAAACTCGTATTCACAAGCGGGCATGTAATATTCTGTTTATTATATAGACACCGATGGCGAGATGCTGTGATGCTCTTTTCCTATGGGCTGAGACTGACGTAGCCATGACAACCTTGATGTCTTCACATGTGAAGGCAGTCATGTCCAATACTGCCGCACTGTTACGGACCGTTAAGAGCAGTTAACGGACCGTACGTTCTGCACAAACCGTCACTAGGACTCACGGTCCGTATGCTGAGCACATACGGAGCGTGCATCTCATTATTACATGAGGGCACAATGCGTTACGGTTCGTTCGAAATCACTAACCTTATTACGCACTCGTTGTACCCGTTGATGGTGACTATTTTCCATTTCATCCTTTCCACTTTCCTCAGAAGATTCTCCTACTTGTGGTTTCTTTTCGCCAGTACCAGTAACCGAGGACGTGATCTCCTTTTCCTTCTTTTCTTTCTCCTTTCCGGCAAAATTTGCTGTTGATCGTGGTTCAGCTCCCAAATGACCTTTTCTTGGCGGCTGATACAGTGCTCGATCAGGACGATCCTAAAGGCCACCAAAGACAGAAATAGTATATGTAATCAATTGGCGACGAGTGAAATTTTGGAAATAATAGAGGTTTAAAATCACGTGACGTGTCACTGCTCTGGTTTAGGTAGTGCTTCTCCACGATTGGCTGAACCAAATTTCCCATGCGGGAAGACCAGTCAGAAACACCGCCCAAATCTGAGTAGTGACAAGCCATAGGTATATAATTCCTGTGCTCGTTTCGCAGACGTCAGTTCTTGGAGAAACAACGTCCCGACATGTCGGCTGTTTTCTTAGTCCAGACAAATTGCAAGTACGACTAGTGATCATCATTCGAGTGTTGAACATTTAACTTGTGACCCCGTAGTAGCACTACTTGAGCCCTACAATTAGGTTTTGCAGCCTTGTGGAAAGATGTTATTTAGAAAAGTGGGCACCATGTGAGCAGAGTCTCCTTTCGTTAGTTCTCCATCCATTGATAGAGGAGGAGAAATGGAGTACGCAAAACTCTAACGCGCGAAGGTAGGACTGTTCTGGAGTTGAGGGTCGGGCAAAGAGAAAGAAAAAAAAGAAACAAAAAACACAGCAGCCAACGTTTATTTACCCTCAATGATTGTTACCTCTGGTATGCGACCCACAAAAATCGATCGATCGATGTAAATATTTGTTTTGGTAGATTACCCTGTTCCTGTGATTTCTGTAGCGGTTTTTATGGCAGTTGTTTAACGATGCATATTTTATTTCGCTTCTCTTGTGATTCATAAAAGGAAGGGCTATATGTTAATTTAAGTATACTGTAATATATAAAGGATATTACATGCCCGCACGTGGATACGAATTTTATCTTCTCGTGTTCAACTCGATATCTCACGAGTGCTAGATTAAATTCATATCCACAAGCGGGCATGTAATATTCTGTTTATTATATAGACACCGATGGCGAGATGCTGTGATGCTCTTTTCCTATGGGCTGAGACTGACGTAACCATGACAACCGTGATATCTTCACATGTAAAGGATAAAAATTGTGTCTTCATCGGATACCAAATTTTCGTGACTAGAAAGATCCTGGTATTTCATCGGTGTCTATATAATAAAAAGTTTTAGATTCTGCTTTCAGATTAACTGTCTGGATGCAGGAAAGTTCCAAGTACCTTGAACTTTGGACTCCTTGTTTATTAAACTGGGACTCATTAGTTCTGGACAGGGACTCATACTCCACGGGAATCACCATAACTATTTCTAACAAAATCACTAACCTTGTTACGCACTCGTTGTACCCGTTGATAGTGACTATTTTCCATTTCATCCTTTCCACTTTCCTCCTTTTCCTTCTTTTCTTTCTCCTTTTGGGCAAAATTTGCTGTTGATCGTGGTTCAGCTCCCAAATGACCTTTTCTTGGCGGCTGGTACAGTGCTCGATCAGGACGATCCTAAAACCCACCAAAGACAGAAATAGTATATGTAATCAATTGGCGACGAGTGAAGTTTTGAAAATAATAGAGAGGTTTAAAATCACGTTTACGGCAAAGGTAAAATTGTACCACGTGGCCAACTTTTCCCTTTGATTTATACTTGTTGTTTTCTAGTTATTATTTCTACATGGGAATTAGTTGTTTCTGGTTAACAAAATCACTAACCTTGTTACGCAGTCTTCGTTGATCAATACTTCTCTTCTCATCCTTTCCACTTTCCTTGGAAGATTCTCCTACTTGTGGTTTCTTTTCGCCAGTACCAGTAACCGAGGACGTGATCTCCTTTTCTCTCTTTTCATTCTCCTTTCCGGCAAAATTTGTTGGTGACCGTAAGTCAGCTCCCCAAGGACCTTGTTTTACTTCATAAACGTCTGCATCGGGACGATCCTAAAACCCATTAAAGATAGAAATATTATAGCTAATCAATTGCTGATGAGTGAAATTAGGAAATAATAGAGTGGTTTAAAATCACGTTTACGGCAAACGACAAACGTGAACTGATTGTGCCACTTGGCCAACTTCTTCCTTTCATTTATACTTACCTTTTGCTATTTGTTATTTCTACATGGCAATTAGATAGTTTCTGTTTGTATGTTCATCGATCAGATTTATTTTTCAACAGTTTTTATCAGCCGAGCCGAAGGCCGATCCTTATAACACTTACCGAGACCTTGATCATTCCGGATATCAAAAAAACCGAATCTAATGATTGTCTTATTATAAATTGTTTTGAAAAAAATAACGATAAACATACCGTCGCATCACGAACCTGAATTGCATGATTCTGTCATTGGAAATGATACATTGCACGCAAAACTTACAGATTAGTCAGTTATCTGGTAGCAGATAACTAAGTAATCTGTAAGTTGCGCTGCGGTTCCAAAATAGCTGTAGGCTCTTAGCCAATGATAGAGAGTACAACGTATAATAATATTTATATCCTATTTCATTACTGGTTAATGTTTTTGAGAAAATAAAGCTTAAAACCGAAGGACCCTACTTTTTAAAGAAGTTCGCGTCTAGTAAAAAAATTTTGTTATTTTTTTACTGAAATTTGTGTTATCGGCACCAAAGAAAGAATAAATGATTTCTTGAATAAAAACCCACCATCAATTTCGCTCTGTTTTCGCTATTTGAAGCAGATAAAGAACTATTCCCTTCCGAAGTGCTGTTTTCTTCCAAGGACCGAGTAACTGTTGAAGGAGTTCCTAAAAGATTGAAGAGGATAAAAATTTTAGTGGAACAACAAAAAGAGCTAATCTGAATTTTTGGTAACAGTAACAAAACCCGCGAATTCAATAGTAAGAAACGGACGAGGACTCTTTTTTCAGTCTTCACGCGGTTCATTTTCTTGCTCGCCCCAGGTTCAGGACACCTAGACGTCGTCCCCAGAGCGATGTTGAAATAACTGAAAGCTTGTATCAAGTAAAACTGCGAATATTATTGTTGCATTCATTCCGCACACCGTTGAACACACTGATATTCGTTAATTTCCTTTCTGACAAGGAAAGTGATTACAGCGTGAGACAACCTCATTTCCATTTCAAGAGACGCAAAAGAAAGAACAAAGGTTGCGCTCGCTACTGATTTAAGTGCAGATTTTGTCTGTAAATGTCATGTGTTTTTGCTACAAAAAGAAATTCGATTATTAATACTTAAAACCCTAAGAGTGATCAGCTTGAAATTTCTCCTTATAATATCAATGCTTTATAAGACAATGATCAAGGGATGTGACAACATGATCAGAGAAAGTGAATCGACTTGATATTTCTGAATCAACAAATTCTCTCCACTTCTGCTACTGAAAATGTGATAGGGAGAACAGATGAGACTATGAAGTTAGACATTAGGGTTAAAAGACTCACCACCGTGATTGCGTCCCATGGTCATCGTTAGGAATTCTTTATTGCACCAAGTCAGGCCAGAAATCTCGATTGTGCCGTTTCCGATTACCATGACGCCATCCTTTTCCTGGCTGGTGACGTCAGAGATTTCACTCTCCTTTTCAGTCTCAGGATTTTCAGGCAAATCTGTCGCTCCTGAAGTGTCAATGACAGCAACGTTTTTAATCAATGTCACGCCATCATTGCCGTTTTCAGCCTTTGCTGCACAACTATCCTTAACATCACCTTTCACACTGGAATCTTGCGCAGAGGTTTTTGTAGACACGCCAGATGTGTAACTTGCAGGACTTCGACTTTCCACGTTCCGTATAACGTGTTTTTCATTCTCACTCTTCCGGGTCATCATTGTAGTTTCAGCTCCTGATGTCTTGCATGCACGAAGAAAAACTTCACCTTCGTCTCGAATAGTCAACATTACATCACCTGTCACTGCCAGAGGAGTTTTGCAAGAGAGTTGGGATGAGTTAACATTTTCTGTTTCCAAGGCAAGTATTCGGGTTGCTTCGTCAGAGGTGGAAGCAGGTAAACTGACGAGCGAAGATTGCTTGGGCGAGGCCGGATGAATCAAGAAACATGATTCCAGGAGTGCCTGTTTTTCCGCCGAGGGTAAAGAAGACTCTGGTTCGATGGTCAGTGGAATCGGAGGCTGAGATGGTGGAACATCGATAACCACTTCCGGTTTAAAGGTGGGCGAGATTATTTGGTCGTCGTTGAGTTCAGTTTCTGCCTTTAGGGTTTTTCTAGAAATAGGTGTTAGTGAGGAGCACTGGGCTACAGGTTCTGGAAACAGAGATGAGGCTTCCGGTTCTGCTGAAGTTACATCAAGTGAGGAAACGGACGTCAAAGATGATGAAGAAAACCACGAAAACGCATTAGACAGGGAAGAACAGGTAAAAGAGGTGTCCGGAGAGCTCAAGTCAGGTACATCAACAACCGCGTGGGAATCGGCTTGAGGAGCATCAACAACCACACAAACTGGACTGGATTCAGAGAGATCAACAATAGAACAAGCAGTATGTGCTTCAGAAGCTAGATTTGAGTCAGGAATATCGACGACCACGCAATTGTTTTCTCCAGGAGAAACTGCCATCAAAGGGGGAGTGTCTGTTACGGTCCATGGTGACTGGGCATCAAAGTGTGTGGCTGCCAGTTGGTAAGATGACGGATTTGGTTTGGGTTGATGACTATCAGAGTCCCTTGATGTCCGCGTCCCGCAGTTTATTTTCTCTTCCTGGCTAAGCCGCTCGCTGGAGCTAGTCAGGTCAGGGTGTTTTCTCCGTAAGCATCTTTTCTTACACGTTCTCCTGCAAGTGAAATTAAAGAGCAAAAGTGCTATAATTGTGAACGGTGGTGAGGAGCAGGAGAGCAGTCGAAAGACTTCTAACAAACTGATTGAGTGGAAAGTGAGACTAGAAAGAATCAAACATCCTCCGATTTCTGTAAAGCAACATCTACCAACTTGGCCGTTGGTCTACATGTTGCTTTGACGAGGCGCTTACACGGGCACCACATATAGAGAATTAATCAGCGCAATCGGAGCGCTTAGGTGTGCGAGACAATTTGTTCCTCCGTCGACCCTCGAAACACAGTATAACTCTCTTATTCGACCGTACCTTGACTATTACAGCGTTGTTTGGGAGGGGCTAGATTCAGAATTTTCTCTGAAGCTTCAAAAACTACAAAACCGCGCAGCTAGGATCATAACCTTTTTCAGTTATGATTCTATCTGGCCCCCTGCTCCAAGAGCTTGGATGGGACGGGCTCTCTATACGCAGAATTTAATAGATAGAAATGTTCAAGGTGTACAACAATATGGCACCTGAGAACCTATAACAAAAAGTTTTGAAAATGGGGTCCACCTATAATTCAAGGGGCTTTTTTTCTAGATTTCAACTGCCTCTTCCCAAAACCAAAAAACGTCTTGGCTATATGGGCGAATTTCGTTAGGAAAAAAAATTACTCGTGAATTTGCGTGAATGCAAGTCTCAATGGACTTATTTAAATCTGAATTGGAACTGCTTGCTTCCCCAGCTTCTTTGATTCCTTACCATAGTTTTAGACTGGAGTATTTTATCAAAGGTTAATACCTAATAAAATATTCTAGTTGTGAAAAAGATAAAAAATGTAGTTTTACATATATTTTTTTCTTTTTGACAACTAATATTAACTCAAAACTCTGATCGATGTATACTTTTTTAGACGGCTTTTATGTAAACCAGCTTGAACTGACAAAACTTCCGTGACTCAATATCTATAACTCGGAAATAACATTTTGTGGAGGAATTGGGGAAAGGTATTACAAATCCTGCTGGAACATAAAAAGTACGTACGATACTCGATATACAAGTTAGTTTATCGTAACGCAAACCTAGTAATGTATCCGCCAATGAAGACGTGTTAAACAAAACTACTAGCTACATGATTTGCTTTCTTGTTGTTTGCAAAGCTTGCCAATTTAAAGTCGGCTCTACCTTTATGTAAACGAAATGGTGGTATAAGTTCATGGTGAGTTTAAAAGCAATCACTAAACAGTGTCAACTATCATCAGTTCCTGTCTTAAAAAATTCTTGTTAAACGTTGGCAATTCAGCCACGACTAAGACAATTTCATAAAGAACCTAAGATTATAGCGATCACACAAACGAGGAAAGTCTCTTTAATTGGAAAATCAAAGCAACATACCACAGACAAGCCAGTCCAGCAAATATGAACAGGAACATCACTATACCAGCACCAACCAATGCAAAATTGACAGAAGATCTTGACTGTTCTTTTCTATCGTCTTCATCAGTAACAGGCTCCTCCCTGTCGTCGTCAATTTGCTGAGGTGCGGCTCTTTTCTTTCTCTTCCTGTAACGTTTTTTGTCTTCGTTTTGATCCCCAGTCCTGAGATGGTACGCAGTCCAACGGAGGCCTGAGGATGGCATCTCGTAATGCGCGCTTGGTTTGTGCTGATGCGCCTTAGAGTTGGTGCCACCTTGTTTTGGGCGGTCGTGCTCTGTTATTCGGGGTTTAGGAATGTCTTGCGCATGCTCTGAATGATCGTGGTTTGTATCGCTTATGTCTTTAGCTTGAGTATTGAATTTTGATGAACCATGGCCAGCACCTTCTCCATTGGTCTTCGAAAAGAACCTGTTCTCGTCTGGTGTCGGTAAGGGTGTTAAGATCACCGGTAGTTTAACTTTTCTCTGGATTGGTACTTCTGGAAGGATAAAAACGCAGATATCATTTAACAAGGGAAAAATAAGCCACCTCTTAACGTTTTTGGTTCTGGAAAACACTCATCAAGAGGTGCTTTTATGATATCCTGCCCTGATATGAGGTCGCTTTAACAGACAAACCGGTATGATAAACGTTCCGATTCAGTCCTCAGCTACTCAAAAAGTAGATAGCGCTATATCTACCGGAAAAATTATTATCCAGTGAATATAACTACAGTAGTACGAGAAACCAGTTGCGTTATCCCTTGGTTATAGTTTTATCTAATGGAAAGCGCTATCTGCCTTTTGAACAACCGGCCGAGGCATTTTTTTGGCCTCGATATTAACGTCTAGCTGATGCATTAAAACCTTAAGTGGTGGTTACAAATTAAAGTAAACTTTCTTTTGTCTTTAAAAAGGTCTATTATACTCCCCTCAAGTGAAAAATTCTCGAAATAACAACTATAAGGATAAAACAATAGCCAATCAAGGTCAAAACCCAAGCATTCCAGTCTAAAAGTTACTGCTTTTTTTGGGAACGTTGTAAAGGAAATATGGAAAACTATTCTAGGTAGTTACCAGGTACATTTAAAAATATTTCTTACCTGTAGCAAATGGTGGTCGCACTCGCTCGAATGTTGACGAAGCTGAAGGTCTTACTCCAGTATGAGTTGAAACACCAGTTTTATGCCTTTTGGACACAGATCTTCGCATTACAAGTGTGCGCATGGTAAAGATGTTATTCTCATTTCTTGGAGAGATGTTTCCTCGTTCTTTACCAGTTGTTACTGACTCTTCATTGTCTTTCTCTGCAGAAACGGACTTTGTCCCTGCTGAAAATTTTTGCAAGGGGTAAGATAGTGCAGAATAATTTTTGTGCATATGCTGTGCAATTTTTGCGCTTGAACAAAGAAATATTTTTCAAATTCGCCATCCAATAGACGATGCTTTGCTAGCTTAATTCAAGGAAAAAAGAATGCACAAAATAAACGCATTCAAAATACCAACAAACGACATTTGCACATTAACAAAATTAAGTGAAGTCCACAAAGGGAGGGCCACTCTTACCGTTACAAATTTTGATTTTCAACAATACTAGGGCAAGAAGCACCAGTGAAAATAACGTTTTCCACTTCATCCTTCATGAATTGTTGCAGAATGAAAAGCTAACGTCATAGACGCATGTTTTTGATGGCGCGCGCACCTCACCTCGTGCTCAATCTGGACCCCAGAACCTTTTATTTAGCCTCCACGTATCTTAAAGAACGAGTTATATTGCTCATATAGCGTATTTGGTTTGCCTCTACCTTTTAGATCGCAGCATTAAATGCGTAACGCACTTGTTTCGCGTCACTGGCATATTGCATGTGTAGCGTGCTTCATCTCTTGGTTAAAAAAGAAAAAGACCTATATTACATGTGTGGCGCGCTTGTTTCGCTTCATGGCTGTAAGACATATGTGGAGCACCCTTTTTTCGAGTCATGGCTTTAAAAACGACGTATATTACTACATGTGTAGCGCGCTCGTTTATTCGCTTAAATATTCCTTTTTCTGTGGCCTGTTGAAATTTCAAAAATCGCGCCAAAACGGAACTGTGTTTGGCTCACTACCTAGTTCTGCGGGGCATGGCTCTAGTCACGTGGCGTGACGTAGTTTCAGGAACCACACGAGAACTCATTTCCTTCATTTTTGCGGGAATCTAGTGCGAAAACTGTGTTGTGGTCGTGCAAAAAAAGAAATTATGCCTGACCGGTGCGTCACTGTCAATTGTGGTAACATCAAGGACGAGGAGAGGAATATTTCAATGAATAGGTTTCCGTTTTACGGCGATACAAGGCCAGAAGCACAGAAACGGCGTAATAGATGGGTCGACTGGGTTAAGCTGAAACGGGCAAAGTGGGAACCATCAGTACATTCCCATTTATGCTCGGTCCACTTTAAACCAGAAGAGTTTATGCTCCAGTTCGGCAGTGAGGTAGATCTGAGCAACAAATGGCTACAAAAGGACGAGCTCGGAGTATGCGTATTCCCCAGTATACACAGTGGAGCGAAAGAAAAACCTATATCCGCGAGAGATAAAAGAATGGCGAGATAAATCAATCCTTGTTGTCATACTGAACTTATTGTTGATTTGTCGTTGAAGAATGCGACGAAAAATTACCTTCGCTGTTTCTAAGCCTGTTATAAAATTGTCCTTGTAGGCAATCAAAGCGGCAATGTCAGGCCACAGAACTGGTTCTGATACCATCGATGAACCAAGCAAGAAACGAGTGAGACTAGCTGGAACTGCCACGGCCACGTGCAGCACAACGTCGGCGGTGAATCCTTCTTCCAGCACAAGAAGCCAACCAGAAGAAGTTGAAACTCCAGCGATTGAGCATTCAGTGACTGAATCAGCTGAAGTTGAACTAATAGAATTTAGATCTACTGGTGAAACTTCTACAGGTTCAATCACCGAAGGTTCGATTTCTGCTCGTTCAACCACTGAAGGCTCGACTTCCCACAAAACCGTAGAAGTTGAAACAGCTGCACCATCACCAGGAAATGATGAACCAGCCGGGTCCAAAAGCAAGTGCAGCAGCTCTTCTGTTCTTCAAAATCAGAGGGCATCTTTCTAGGCAGAAAAACGAAAGCCGGAAGTACCGGAGAAGAAGCGGAAGTAGGTAAAGGTAGCATAAGTTTTGTAACTAAAATGATTTTATCTGAATTGTAAATAGGAATGGTGCCGCAAAAAGACACAAGAATGTAGTTTTTTACTATTGCAAGTAGTCCCTAAGTTTGGCCATTCCATCAGAATACACACACAGGTTCGAAAATGGAATCCAACGAGGAGACACGTCACAAGGGAAGGTGCCAAAAATTAGAGACTATAGACAAGGCCAAAGATTTTGAATTAAGCTAATTTTAGGTGCCAGGTAGCCAAGGAAATGTTCTCATATTCATACGAAGTAGCTCAAATCATTAATGGTCAAGTTCCTTTAGAATATTTGAAATAGCAATCCATAACTTAAATGCATGTGTGCACCATTATTGTTTGGTTTAGACACCAAGGATGTTGCTGAGCCCATAGCATCAGCTAATCAGGAGTCAGGCAATCAGGAACGTGATTGCAACGACAAAAGGATGACAGCTGAAGAGGAGTTGGAGGACATGGAAGAGGATGAGGAGGAGGAAGTGTATGAAACAGAGACAGACGAGACTGAAACCACTGAGACAGAGAGTGATGAAGAAGATGATTCTAAAAAGTCCAATAGGTAAGAGCACATTTTCTGTTCTAGTTCAAGCTTACAGTAAATGCAAAACTTTTATGTGCAAAGTACATGTCATTCAGTGCTTCTCTGCTGCACGTATTGAAATTCTGTGACGCTGCAATCTGATTGCTTTTTACTTACTCTAAATACTTAGAAACATTTTAGAATCCAGTGAACGAAAGGCAAAAAATCCTGGCAAATTCAAAAAGGACCCCAGAATTAGTTAAGGGATGCTTAATGTGTAAGGGTGCTGGTAATTAAAAAATATATTAACTTTTATTGTCTTCCTTAAAGTACTGTAATTATTATATTGCCTTTACAAACACTTCAAAGGGTAATATTTTCAAGGGTTTTGTAAGTTGCAAAGCTATGGGGTAGTACAGGTTTTTATTACATGATTATTTTTTTGCAGGTTGCCACTGAAGGGTTCAAACCTAAGATCTGATAAAAAGCACATTGTCGTCTTGACAAAATTACTGCTGCTTTTTAGATTTTGTACAATCTGCAAAGCTGATAATCCACTGGTTGAAGCCAGAGAAAATGGTACAGAGGTCATTATTAAAACAACCTGCATTAACCAAAAATGTCAGACAGAACAGACATGGTACAGCCAGCCCTTGTTGCCCAACTCAAAGATACCAGCCGGGAACTTTCTCCTTTGTATGAGCACTCTGCTTTCAGGAGGATCAGCCACCAAAGTGTTTCAAGTGTTGGTTAAATCATTACCTGGGTGATGATGGATAATTGATGCGTGATAACTATCTTTGATTTAGCGCTCGGTTTTTCACGACAAGTCAGTCATTCGCTCTAAGCTCGCGGTCTACAGCTCTCGTTTAGTTCAGACCAATCTCATCCCTCTCAATGGCTCACCAACATTCTTCTAGTCAGCCCGTCCGACGCTCCATGCGTCAAAAGTCATCAAAGAAAGATGCTGATTTTCTTTACCCCGAGCTGCCGGGACAGTAGCAAGATTTTAAATTCCCAGGTGAAGAATTCCTTCAGCCGGCGATCACCAAGCAGGGTGCGGCCGAGGCGGAAAAGAGCTCGCCTTCTGCTCATCGTGCTTCTTCAGCTACCGCAGACCATATTCGTCCTTCTAGCACACCCGATTTGGAACTGGAAATCCCCCTAACTGAGGCCCAAAACCAAAAGCTGGCTCTTGAACTCGAAGTTTTGCGACTTCGCCGAGCCGATGGCAGCCCAGATGTGAATACCGAGAATTCCGGCACGCAACCTACCTCCGAAAACACACGCAAGAAGAGAACAGTGGACTGGCCGTACGAATTCGCCTCAGGTAACTTTTCCTCTGTTGATTACGATAAATTAGAGCTACCCGATTTCGTTGGAGGTTTTTTGTCAATGATCAAGTCTTACGACGCGCCTCTTAGATCAGCCATGTTAGAATTGTTAGAACTCCTCATGGCAAAGGCCTCCAGCTACTCGTGGTCAAGTGTTCGTTCATTGCATGGTCACATCGCCAAACTGGTCGAGTTGTGGCGCTTGGAATGGACCAGCCTTTCGGAGATTCGCGAAAAAGCCAATACCTATTTCAAGCATTCAGATCTCCGTTCCAGTCAACTTAGGCGCAATATAACGAGTACTTTGTCTTCGCCAAGTGTCCCACCCGCCCATAATCAGCGCCCTCCAACAAAACCTGAAGCCGATAAGCCTTGTCGTCAGTGGAACTATTACGGCTCCTGTTCATGCGACAAAGCCAATTTAGAATCCTTCCATGCCTTCCACAAGTGCAGGGTGTGCGCCAAGGATCACCCCATGTTGCATTGCCCAAAGCGACGAAACCCAATTCCTTCTTCTAATTCATCATGACTACCCTCACCGATTTCTTCGGAAAGCGGTTTTTCCTCTTTACCTGCTACCGGGATGTCAATCGACAATCAACAATTTGTAACTCCTGTTGTTTAACATATTATTGCGTCGAAACATGGCCTTCCGAACGCCTTTGGCGCTAGAATACCGGTACTGACCCCTCTGAACATTCCCGCTTGGGAATCTAAATTACTAGACTATCACGATCGTCAAATTGTAGACTTTCTACGCTACGGGAGGCCGGTCAATTATACAGCAAATCAACTTCCTATTTCCACCCATAAGAATCACTCATCAGCACTTTCATACGCAGACCACTTGCAGCATTATGTCAACACAGAACTTCGTTATCACTCGATCGCCGGTCCTTTTCGCAACAGTCCTTTTCCCCAGCCTTTGATCTGTTGCCCACTACAAACTGTGCCTAAGCGTGGGTCTTCTAAACGTCGAGTGGTCATGGATTTAAGTTTTCCCCCACACGCTTCAGTGAACATTGGTATTCCGGATTCTTCTTATCTCAACGAGCCCTACAAACTTCGCCTCCCGGGGATTGATCGGTTGTGCGAGTTTATCCTGCAGCTAGGCGAAGGTTGCCTTCTGTATAAACTCGACCTTCAACGCGCCTATCGTCAAATACCCATCGATCCCACAGACTATCATCTGCTAGGATTTCGTTTCAACAATCTTCTCTACTTTGATACTT